>NC_031999.1:44981596-45006673 GCF_001879085.1 Nicotiana attenuata
CTAGGGTTCATCGGGGCCTTTTGAGATCCTTGATCGTGTGGGAGAGGTGGCTTATAGACTTGCGTTGCCGCCGGGTTTATTAGCTGTGCATCCAGTGTTTCATGTGTCCATGCTTCGGAAGTATCACGGCGATCCCTCCCACATGTTAGACTTCAGCCTGTCCAGTTGGACAGAGATTTAACCTATGAGGAGGAGCCGGTAGCTATTCTAGACCGGCGGGTTCGTCAGTTGAGATCGAAGAGTTATCCGTTGGTTCGTGTGCAGTGGAGAGGTCAACCTATTGAGGCAGCTACCTAGGAGTCCGAGTCCGATATGCGGAGCTGATATCCCCATCTTTTTACTGACTCGGGTACTTTTCTATGCCGGTTCGAGGACGAACGGTTGTATTAGAGGTGGAGAATGTGATGACCCAAAAGGTCATCTTTTGTTTTAGAATCCGTTTTCGTGTTCTAAATCCTTGAAAACCTCCTTTTATCTCTCCTCGATTTGCGTCCTCAGTCCGGGCGCGATACCGGAAAGCTTTTGTGTGAAAAATTTAAGAAATAATGATTTATGGCTTTAAAATATAATTTTAGTTAACTTCGGTTAATATTTTGGGTAAACGGATCAGGACCCGTGTTCCGACGGTCTCGGAGGGTACGTAGAAAAATATGGGACTCTGACATATGCACGGAATCGAATTCCGAGGTCCCTAGCCCGAGAAATGAATTTTTGAAGAAAATTGTTTGCTGGAAAATATAAGGATTTTTGAAATGGAAATAGTGTATGACCTCGTTGGTATCGGGCCCGTATTTTGGTTCCGGAGCCCGATACAGGTTTGATATGATATTTAAGTCATATCTGTGAAATTTGGTGAAAAACGGAAGAGATTTGATGTAATTCGGACCCTTGGTTGAGAAAATAGAAAATTCAATGTTCTTAAGAATTTCATGAGTTTTGGTGTTAAATTTATTGTTTAAGGTGTTATTTTGGCAATTTGATCGCACGAACAAGTCCGTATGATATTTTTAGACTTGTGTGCATGTATGGTTTGGGGCCCCGCAGGCTCGGGTGAGTATTGGATGGGCTACGAAGTGTTTTGGACTTGGAAAAAACTTGCAGGTGCTACAGTTCTGGTGTTGGCCTCTGATCTCGCAATTGCGAGACCAGAGTTTGCAATTGCGAGGAAAACAGTGATGGAAATTGCGAGGCCTTTATCGCAAATGCGAAGAAGGCCTGGGCCGGCTTAGTTCGCAAATGCGAACATAACTTCGCAATTGCGAAGAGAGTCTGGGAAGGGGGGTGATCGCATTTGCGATCTTTTTGCCGCAATTGCGGAGGTTGGTGTTCGCAGTTGCGAACATTCCTTCGCAATTGCGAAGGCAGCAGTAGTGTCATGGTTCTCGCATTTGCGAGCTTCACAATTGCGAAGCTCCTGTCGCAAATGCGACATCTGCAGCTGATCAAAGCTTCATTTGGACAGGATTTTCACTTCACTTCTCAAATTTTCAAACCCTAAGCTCCGGTAGGCGATTTTCTTGAAGAGAGTTTTTCCCCAAATGTAACGACCCGACCGGTCATTTTTAGAATTAACGCCCCGATCCCCTACTAACTACTTTCCCCGAGTCTATTTCTGCTATTTTGACTTGCCGGGATGTTCGGTTTTAAGTTTCGGAGAGTTTTGGGACACTTGTCCCTAAATGAGAGCTTAAGTATTGGAAAGTTGACCGTAGTCGGAACAGTGTAAAGACGGCCTCGGAATGGAAATCCGATGGTTCCGTTAGCTCCGTTGGGTGATTTCGGGTTGAGGGGCATGGTCGGATTGTGTTTTGGAGGTTTGTAGCTAATTTAGGCTTGAAATGCCGAAAGGTCGAATTTTGAAGTCTCCGGTTCGATAGTGAGGTTTTTATCCGAGGGTCGAAATTGAATTCCGAGAGTTGCTGTAGTTCCGTTATGTCATTTGGGACGTGTGTGCAAAATTTCAGGTCATTCGGAGGTGGTTTGGTTGGGTTTTTGATCAAAAGCGGAATTCGGAAGTATTTTAGAAACTTAGGCTTGAATCCGATGAGTTATGGGGAATTTGATGTTGTTTGAAGTGTTTTGAAGATTGGTACAAGTTTAAATGATGTTTTAGGATTGGTTGGCATGTTTGGTTGAGGTCCCGGGGGCCTCGGGTGTGTTTCGGATGCTCAACGGGCCATTTTTGGAACTTAGGAAATTGCAGAAAAATAGTTGCAGCAGTCAATTCTAGTTTCCTTCTTCGCGTTCGCGAGTGGGTCCTCGCGTTCGCGAAGAGGAGTTGGGGCTGGGGAAGAGTTTGGCCTTCGCGTTCGCGAGAGGGCCACTGCGTTCCCGAAGGGTCTGGTTAGTTGTGATACGCGTTCGCGATTGGTCCTCGCGTTCGCGTAAGAGCAATTGGCCTAGCGGAGTTTGTGCATCGCGTTCGCGTGGTGTACATCGCGTTCGCGAAGAAGGAAAAATGGTCGAAGTTATTTTGTGCTTCGCGAACGCGAGGCTTTGACCGTGTTCGCGAAGAAGGAATTTAACATCTGGGCAGAATGTTTTAAAAGGGGGTCTTTCGCGAGTTTTAGCCTATTTTCCTCCATTGTTAGGCGATTTTGAAGCTTTTTGAAGTGGGTTGAAGAGGGATTCAAGGGGAATCACTTGGAGGTAACATTTTTGACTTCTAACTCGTTTTTATGTGATTAAAGACCTAATTAGTGATGAGAAATTTGGGAAAAAATAGGTAATTAGGGCTCGAGTTTAAGAGGCCTTTAAATGAGGATTTGAGGGGTCATTTGGACTCCGATTTCAGTGTTCTTGTTATGTTTAGACTCGTGAGAGTACGAGGTTTTTGAAAATGTAAATTTTATCCGATTCCGAGACGTGGGCCTGAGGGGCGTTTTAGTCATTTTACTTAATTTCACGTATTAGCTTAGAATTTAATTATAGAATCAGTTACTTGAAGTGTTATTTACGATATGCAATTGAATTGAATAGATTTGGGCCATTTGGAGTCGAGTACTCGTGGCAAAGACGTGGTATCGGGTTGATTTTGAGCCGGTTCGAGGTAAGTGGCTTGTCTAACCTTGTGTGGGGGACCTTTTCCCCTTAGGATTGATATTATGGTAATTGAAATGCCTGTACGTGAGGTGACGAGTGCGTACTTGTGCTAATTTCTGAAAATCCGGTTTTTCATTAAAAATAGCCTTAAATTGTGTTCTTCCTTTTTCTTACTCACACTGTTTGGAAATTTAACCTGCTGTAGCCTAGAGAAGCATGTCTACTTGTCTAAATTGCTCTATTTGCCTTAACTGCCTTAATTGTATTACGTGCACCATGCTAGGCTAGGATTACCTGCTCCACTTTGATATGAAATTGATTGGATGGAATTCTTGTTGTTGCTGCATTTTTTACTTTGGGACTACGGGACGGTATCCCGGGAGCTCCCCTGTATGTTTACTTTGGGACTACGGAATTGCATTCCGGGAGATCCCCCTGCATATATATGGATTTGGACTATATAGTATATAATGAGGATACCAAGAGATCCTCGGGATACCAAGAGATCCCTAGTATATAATGAGGATACCAAGAGATCCTCGGGATACCAAGAGATCCCTAGTATATAATGAGGATACTAAGAGATCCTCGGGATACTAAGAGATCCCTAGAATATAATGAGGATACCAAGAGATCCTCGGAATACCAAGAGATCCCTAGTATATAATGAGGATACCAAGAGATCCCTGGTACAGATTGAGGATACCAAGAGATCCTCGGGATACTGAGAGATCCCCGGTTATTAGCTTTGTGATCGTTTTAGCCTCTGTTTCGGTTATTCCATTCCTTACTTTCTCGTATTTAATTCTTATTGTTAGCTTGCAACTGAATTGCTTATCTTATCCTGTCATACCTTATATCTTATTTTATCTCAGTAGGGCCCTGACCTTCCTCGTCACTACCCAACCGAGCTTAGGCTTGGCACTTACTGGGTACCGCTGTGGTGTACTCATGCCCCTTCTGTGCATGTTTTTCATGTGCAGCTCCAGGTACTTTCACACAGTCTTATCATCCTTGAGGCGAGGCGCTTCTGTAGAGACTTCAAGGTATATTTGTCGCGTCCGCAGACCGAGGAGTCTCTTTCTATTCTTGTTGTTTAGTACTAGCCCTTCTGTATTTATTTCAGTTCTTTTTAGACATTCTGGAGTTAAAGCTGTGTAGTACTTCTTAGCTTGTGATTTATGGGTTTCCAGGTCTTGGATTTATGTGTTGGTTTTGAGAGTTTCATATGGTGTTTGCCGAGCGGCACATTTATACACTAGTTATTTATTATTTCTATTTTAAATTGTTTTACTTCCGCAAGTTTTTGGTTTCTTTTCCGCAATTTAGGCTTACCTAGTTGTAGAGACTAGGCGCCGTCACGATGGTTCACGGAGGGCGAACCGGGGTCGTGACACCAAATCATAGGTGAACGATTTCTAACTAATTTTCTTCAATCTAATTCATCTTTTTATATGATTTCATTTCAAAATCTAGGGTTTTTCATGGGAAACTGGGTGTTCTTGGGTAGAATCTAGGAATTTTGAATTTCGGGGATTCGGACATCAATTTGAGGTCGGATTCCGAAACTAATTATATATCCGGGCTCGGGGGTGAATGGGTAATCGGATTTTGATTTGAACTTCGAGTTTTGACCAAGCGGGCCCGGGGTCGATTTTTGACTTTTTGGGAAAAATGTTGGGAAATCTTTGATTGCATTGGAATTGGTTATTAAGTTAATTATGGCTAGATACGAGTGAATTGGTGGTGGAATCGAGAGGTAAAGTGATGATTGAGTGTTGAAGTACCCGTTGGCTTGAGGTAAGTATTTGGTCTAACCTTGACTTGAGAGACTAGGGATCCCCGACTTATGTGCTATGTGGAATTTCATGTGTGTGGCGTATAGGTGTGGTGACGAGTACCTATGCGCCACCAAATTATCATTTTTCCCTGTTCCCTTCCCTGTCTCCCTTTATATTGCTATCCTACCTTAATTGCTACTTGCTCCTAAATGTTTCCATGTCTAATTGCTTCATATTAACTGTTGTTCTCATTATTGAAGTATTTAAATGCTCCATGGTTTAATTTCATTTCCCTGTTGGCTTATATTGGCTTATTGGTGCCTTATAGTGCATCCTGGTTGGTCTTGCTGAGTAGTTCCCACTGGTGAAGTTTCATAATCGTAGTGATATTCCATTGGGTGGGTTGAAGGATAAGAAATGTGGGAAATTAAGTTAGCTTGTGATACACTTTGTCTTTATTTTATATATATATATATATATATATATATATATATATATAGGGATCGGGTTGCACGCCGCAACAGGAGGAATAAGGGTGAATGAGATTATTCGATGGGATCGTGTTGTGCGCCGACAAGAGGAACAAGGGTGATATATTGAGGAGTAATAAGGGTGTACTGGTGGGATCGGGTTGCACGCCGCAACAAGGAGTAATAAGGGCGCAACAGGAGGAATAAGGGTGATATGTGTTGAGGAGTAATAAGGGTGGACAGGTGGGATCGGGTTGCGCGCCGCAACAAGGAGGAATAAGGGTGATTATTGATGCTGTTATTGTTCATATGGTGGGATCGGGATGCACGCCGCATCAGTTATTGTTTTTGGCATTTATTTCTGTTGAAGTTCATTATTGAGATGTTGAAACTCCCTAAGGATTGGTTATAGCTGAATACTAGTAGAATGGCTGGGTTCTGTATTTCTTTAATGCAAGTTCCTGTTATTTTTCATTCTGCATATCTCTTCTGTTTATTATAAACTGTTGCAGGTTATATACTTATATTGTTACCGTAGCCTCGTCACTACTTCATCGAGGTTAGGCTCGGCACTTACCAGTACATGGGGTCGGTTGTAGTGATACTACACTCTGCACTTCCTGTGCAGAGTACGGAGCTAGTGGCTGATCAGAGTTCGAGGTTGCTGCCTTCAGTCCATAGGAGACCCAAGGTAGTCCTGCAGACGTCCGCAGGCCCTGGCGTCCCCTTCTATCCTACTTTATTTCTGTTTTACCTACTTCCGAGACAGATGTAAACTTTTGTTCATACTATTATTTGTAGTATTCGTAGACTGTCCGTGGGTTGTGACACCAGTTCTTGGTGGATTTTATTACGATTTGTTATTAGCTCTAAGATAATCATTTAAATTGTGTTCTTCTGCATTTATTTCTGCTGATTTACTGTTGTTAAGTTTTAGATTGTTAAAAGATAAAATAAAAAGGTGAAATATTCTGAAACGTTGGCTTGCCTAGAGAGTAAAATGGTAGGCGCCATCACGGTCCCGACGGTGAGAAATTCGGGTCGTAACACTACTACTCCCTCTGTTCCAATTTATGTGAACCTATTTCCTTTTTGGTCCGTTCCAAAAAGAATGACCACTTTCTAAATTTTGTAACAATTTAGCTTACTTACAATTCTACCCTTAATGAGAAGCTTTTATAAGCACACAAATACTCTGGCTCCTTTTTGACCTGTTTAGGACTACAAATTACAAAAGTCTTCATTTTTTCTTAAACTCCGTGCCCAGTCAAACAGGTTCACATAAATTGGAATGGAGGGAGTATAAGTTAGTGTATTTCGAAGATATCGAACATTTCGTAATATTTTCCCTCTATTGTGGTAATATATTTCGTTATTGAATAGAAAGAGTCCATTACTCAAATGGTCACTCAACTATCCCAAATTATCTCCTAAAGTCACTTTTCTTTCGTTTTTAACAACAAAGTCACCGAACTATGCCTACTCAGAAGGTCACTCAACTAGATTTTTCAAAGTTTGGTTTGCCAAATACCTATTTTACCCACTAAATTATAAACATTTATCTTCTTTCTTTTTAAAACTTTTTAATATTATGATTTTTCCATTTTTAATTTACATTATGGATTTACCTATAGAATAAATAAATATTATTTATAAATGAAAAAAAGTATTTAAGCATATATAATGCTGGAATAACAAAATAATGAGCATAGTAAAAATTTAATTAGAATAACTTGTTTGTAATAATAATTTTAATATTAACAACAAAAATTCAAAAAATTATTTACACAATTCAGAAGAAAGAAAATAATGGCTGTAAAATATATTTTCCATGCACGTAATATAAAAATACTTATTTAAATAAAGGTATTTTTATAATATACATTATATATTCTTGAAAATTATGTTCAATTATATTATTATATTCCATGCACTTAACATAGCATATTTTACCCTATACAGATAGTCCTCCTGCTTTCCGTGACATAACTTTGTGTCCTCGGAAAGTTGGTAGAAACACAATAATATAATTGAGCATAATTTTCAAGAATATATAATGTATATTACAAAAATATCTTTATTTAAATAATTATTTTTATATTACGTGCATGGAATATATATTTTATAACCTTAATTTTCTTTCATTCTGAATCGTGTAAATAAATTTTTAAATTTTTGTTGTTAATACTAAAATGTTTAAAAAGAAGAATATAAATGTTTATAATTTAGAGGGTAAAATAGGTATTTGGCAATCCAAAATTTGGAAAAGCTAGTTGAGTGACCTTCTGAGTGCAATAGGCATAGTTCAGTGACTTTGTTGTTACAAACGAAAGAAAAGTGACTTTAGGAGATAATTTTGGATAGTTGAGTGATTGTAACGACCCGGCCGGTCGTTTTAAGAATTAACGCCCCGATCCCCTATTAACTGCATTCCCCGTGTTTGTTTCTGCTGTTTTTGATTTGCCGGGATATTTTGTTTTGAATTTCGGTGTGTTTTGGGACACTTAGTCCCTAAAAGAGAGCTTAAGTTTTAGAATTTGGACCGTGGTCGGAGCAGTGTGAAGACGACCTCGGAATGGAATTTTGTTGGTCCTGTTAGCTCCGTTGGGTGATTTTGGGTTTAGGAGCGTGTTCAGATTGTGTTTTGGAGGTTCGTAGCTTATTTAGACTTGAAATGCCGAAAGTTGAATTTTTGATGTTTCCGGTTCGATAGTGAGATTTTGATATCGGGGTCGGAATGTAATTCTGGAAGTTGGAGTAGCTCTATAGTGTTGAATGTGACGTGCTTGCAAAATTTCAGGTCATTCGGACGAGGTTTGATAGGCTTTTTGATCGAAAGCCTAATTTGGAAGTTTTTGGAATTCTTAGACTTGAATTCGATGATGAGTTTGTGTTTCGATGTTGTTTGAGGTGTTTTGAAGATTGGTATAAGTTTGGAGAGTGGTATATGACTTGTTCGTGCTGTTGGTTGAGGTCCCGGGGGCCTCGAGGTGATTTCGGATGGTTAACGGGAGATTTGACTTAATTGCTTTACTTGCTCAACCTACATTATTTGGATTATGTGCAACGTGCTAGGTTAGAATTACTTGCTTTACCTTGGTATGAAATTGGAATTGAATTGAGTATTCTTTGTGTTGCTGCTGTGTGTTTACTTTGGGACTACGGGACGGTATCCCGGGAGATCCCCCCTGCCTATTTACTTTGGGACTACGGATTGGTATTCCGGGTGCTCCCCCTGCACTTTTATATTGGAACTACAAGACTGTGCCCGGTAGATTCCCCCAATACTGGGTATTTATATTTGGGACTACGGATCGGGATTTCGGTAGATCCCCGTGCACTATGAGCTGGACTACGGGACGGTATCCCGGGAGATCCACTGGATATTGATATTTGGGACTATAGGACGGTATCCTAGGAGGTCCCCCAGTTGTTATCTCTATGTGAGCTGTATTCTTTCCGTGATTACTTCTATCTCGGTAATAGTTGTTGTTATTCTTATTGCCCTGTGTTATTTCACCCTGTTAGCATTTAATTATATTGTCGTATTCTATGCTATGTTATCTCATTTTTCAGCTAAAATAAGTAGGGCCCTGACCTTCCTTCTCACTACTCGACCGAGGTTAGGCTTGGCACTTACTGAGTATCGCTGTGGTGTACTCATGCCCTTTCTGCGCATGTTTTTCATGTGCAGATCCAGGTACTTCGACTCAGCCCTACTACTCTTCTGGCGGGGTGATCCATCAGAGACTTCGAGGTATGTCTTCCGCGTCCGCAGACCTAGGAGTCCCTTTCCATTCTCTCTCATAGTATTAGCCCTTCTGTATTTACTTTTCTTTAGACACTCTGGAGTTAGAACACTGTAGTTATTCCACAGCTTATGATTTCATGAGATTTCGGGTTTTGGGAAATGTAGTTTCAGTTTGAGAGTTGTATTTTATATGCCGAGCGACATCTTTAAACCTTCACTATGTTTATTCCGAACGTTTTTATTTCTTTTATTTTGTTGTTTCTTTTTCCGTAATTTGTTAGGCTTACCTAGTCGTAGAGACTAGGTGCCGTCACGATAGTTCACGGAGGGCGAATTGGGGTCGTGACAAATTGGTATCAGAGCTCTAGGTTCATAGGAGTCATGAATCACAAGCCGGTTTATTAGAGTCTCGCGGATCGGTATGGATACGTCTGTACTTATCTACGAGAGGCTATGTAACTGTTAGGAAAAATTCCACTTCATTTGATTTTCTTATCGTGCGAGATTTTTGATATCACAAATCTAAACTTCTGTATTCTAATCTCTCACAGATGGTGAGGACACGTGCTACTCGAGATGATCAGGCACCCGCGCGCCCTACTGGAGCCGTCAGAGGTCGGGGCCGGGGTAGAGGCCGAGGACGCGCACGCGGTGCAGCCAGAGCACCTGCGCGAGCTGCTTCAGATGAGCCACTAGCAGTTCCAGCTGGAGCCAGGCGCCTGATACGCCCACAGCTACTACTACTCCAGCACTCCAGGAGACTCTTGCGCAGTTTATGACTATCTACACCGCTCTAGCTCAGGCAGGGTTACTTCCCCTTGCTACAGCTACATCCCAGGCCGGGGGAGGAGCACAGACTCCCGCCGCCTGCACTTCTGAGCAGCGAGTGCATGTTGATCAGGTCCCAGAGATTATTCCTGTACAGCCGGTAGCCCCAACTCAGCCCGAGGAGAGGGCAGTAGCTTCAGAGGAGGAGCTGAAGAGGCGTGAGAGGTTCAAGAGGTATCAGCCTCCTACATTCAGTGGACTAGCCTCAGATGATGCTCTTGGATTTCTAGAGGAGTGCTACCGCATCCTCCGTACCATGGGTATATCAAGATCGAGCGGGGTTTCCTTCACTACCTTCCAACTTCGAGGAGCTGCCTATCAGTGGTGGTGTGCTTATGAGTTAGATAGTCCGGATGAGGCAGCTTCCCTGACTTGGGCTCAGTTTTCAGATATGTTCACGAGAGAGTATGTTCCCCAGAGTCTCAGGGACGCTTGGCGCGCAGACTTTGAGCATTTGCGCCAGGGTACTATGACTGTCTCGGAGTATGCTGTCCATTTCACCGACTTGGCTATACATGCACCAGCTTTGGTTTCTACTGTTCGCAAGAAGGTTTGCCGGTTTAATGAGTGGCTCATTCCCAGCATCAGGTCTAGTATGGCTCGGGAGTTGGAGATGGATATTTCTTATCAGCAGGTGGTGAGCATTGCTAGGAGAGTAGAGGGTATGCATGCTCGGGACAGAGAGGAGAGGGAGGCCAAGAGGTCTCGAAAGTCGGGCCATTATTCTGGTGCCCCTGCCCCAGCTTCAGCTCGTCATGGTAGGGGCTAAATGAGTCGCCCTGTTCATTCAGCTCTTCCAGCAGCCAGTGGTATTCCAGCTTCTCCCAGACCTTAGGAGCGTTATTATGCACCTCCAGTATCTAGTGCGCCTCCTGCGCGGGGTGCTTCCAGTGGTCAGTCAAACAGACCTGGCCCGAGCCAGTCACAGCCGCCACGTCCTCCCAGAGCTTGTTTTGAGTGTGGTGACACATGCCATATAGTGAGGGATTGCCCCAGACATAGGAGGGGTGCACCTCCACAGACCTCTCAGCCACAGCGTGCCCCGCAGAGTTCTCGGGCTATGATCACAGCACCAGTTGCTACCCCACCTACTCAGCCAGCTAGAGGTGGAGGTCAGGGAGTTAGAGGCCGCCCTCGAGGGGGAGGCCAGGCCAGATACTATGCCCTTCCTGCCCGTACTGAGGTTGTCGCCTCTGATTCTGTCATCACAGGTACTATCCTGGTCTGTCATAGAGATGCATCGGTTCTATTCGATCCAGGCTCCATTTATTCTTATGTGTCCTCTTATTTTGCCCCATATTTGGGCGTATCTCGGGATTCTTTGAGTTCTCCTGTTTATGTTTCGACTCCTGTTGGAGATTCTCTTGTTGTGGATCACGTTTATCGGTCGTGTTTGATTGCTCTTAGTGGTTTTGAGACCAGATCCGATTTGTTATTGCTCAGCATGGTAGACTTTGATTTTCTGAGCATGGACTGGTTGTCGCACCATTATGCTATTCTTTATTGTCATGCAAAAGCCGTGACGCTGGCTATGCTAGGTGTACCGCGAGTAAAGTGGAGGGGTACCTTAGATCATACTTCTAGTAGAGTTATTTCATTCCTTAAGGCTCAGCGTATGGTTGAGAAGGGGTGTGACGTGTATCTAGCTTATGTGAGAGATGTCAGTATTGATAACCCCACGGTTGATTCAGTTTCAGTAGTACGGGATTTCTCTGATGTGTTTCAAGCTGACCTTCCGGGCATGCCGCCCGATAGAGATATTGATTTTGGCATTGGTCTGTTGCCGGGCACTCAGCCCATTTCTATTCCTCCATACCGTATGGCTCCTCCTGAGTTGAAGGAGTTGAAGGAACAGCTACAGGAATTGCTTGATAAGGGATTCATTCGGCCCAGTGTATCACCTTGGGGTGCTCCTGTCTTATTTGTGAAGGAAAAGATGGTTCTTTGCGTATGTGTATTGATTATCGCTAGTTGAAAAAGGTCACAGTGAAGAACCGTTATCCTTTGCCTCGTATTGATGACCTGTTTGATCAGTTACAGGGTGCTCGTGTGTTTTCTAAGATTGACTTGCGTTCAGGCTATCATCAGTTGAAGATTCGGGAGCCAGATATCCCGAAGACTGCCTTCAAGACTCGGTATGGTCATTACGAGTTCCATGTTATGCCATTTGGGCTGACCAATGCCCCAGCAGCCTTTATGTATTTGTTGCATAGTGTATTCCGGCCATATCTTGATTCGTTCGTTATTGTCTTTATTGATGACATTCTAGTATATTCCCGGAGTCGGGAAGATCATGAGCAGCACCTGAGGACAGTGCTTCAGACTTTGAAAGAGAAGAAGTTATATGCTAAGTTCTCGAAATGTGAGTTCTGGTTGGATTCCGTGGCATTCTTGGGTCACATGGTATCTAGTGAGGGGATAAAGGTGGATACGAAGAAAGTGGATGCAGTGCAGAGTTGGCCCAGACCATCCTCAGCTACAGAGATCCGTAGTTTTCTTGGCTTGGCGGGTTATTACCGTCGATTTGTTCAGGGGTTTTTATCTACCGCAGCACCTATAACCAGGCTGACCCAGAAGGGTGCTCCGTTCCAGTGGATGGAAGAGTGTGAGGAGAGCTTTCAGAAGCTCAAGACAGCTTTGACTACAGCCCGAGTTTTGATATTGCCTACCGGTTCGGGGTCTTATACTATCTATTATGATGCCTCTAGGGTTGGCCTTGGAGCGGTATTGATGCAGGACGGTAGGGTGATTGCCTACGCGTCCAGACAGTTAAAGGTACATGAGAAGAATTATCCTGTCTATGATCTCGAGTTAGCTGCTATTGTTCACGCCTTGAAGATCTGGCATCATTATTTGTATGGTGTTCCTTGTGAGATTTATACTGATCACCGGAGTTTGCAGCATCTGTTCAAGCAGAAGGACGTTAATTTGCGTCAGAGGAGGTGGTTAGAGCTGCTGAAGGACTATGATATCACTATTTTGTATCAACCGGGCAAGGCCAATGTGGTGGTCGATGCTTTGAGTCGCCGGGGCGGAGAGTTTGGGGAGTCTGGCTTATTTACCAGCAGAGAGGCCTATGGTGATGGATGTTTAGGCCTTAGCCAGTCAGTTTGTAAGATTGGATCTTTCAGAGCCTAGTCGGGTCCTTGCTTGTGTGGTTTCTCGGTCTTCTCTTTTTGATCGTATTCGGGAGCGTCGGTTTGATGACCCTCATTTGCTTGTCCTCAAGGACAAGGTTCTGCATGGTGATGCCAGAGACGTGACTATTGGTGATGACGGTGTATTGAGGATGCAGGGTCGGGTTTCTGTACCCAATGTTGATGGGCTTCGGGAGTTAATTCTAGAGGAGGCCCATAGTTCGCTGTATTCCATTCATCCGGGTGCCGCGAAGATGTACCAGGATTTGAGGCAGCACTATTGGCGGAGGCGGATGAAGAAAGATATAGTTGTGTTTGTAGCTCGGTGCCTCAATTGTCAGCAGGTAAAGTATGAGCACCAGAGACCGGGTGGAATGCTTCTGCAGATAGAGATTCCGGAGTGGAAGTGGGAGCGGATCACCATGGACTTCATAGTTGGGCTCCCACGGACTTTGAGAGAGTTCCTTGCCATTTGGGTGATTGTGGATCGGCTGACGAAGTCCACACATTTCATTCCTGTGAGTACAACCTATTCCTTGGAGCGATTGGCGGAGATTTATATCCGGGAGATTGTCCGTCTGCATGGTATTCTAGTGTCCATCGTTTCAGATAGAGGTACTCAGTTCACATCACGATTCTGGAGGGTCGTACAGCATGAGTTGGGTACTCGGGTGGAGTTGAGCACAGCATTTCACCCTCAGACGGACGGACAGTCCGAGCGTACTATTCAGATTCTTGAGGATATGCTCCGTGCGTGTGTGATTGAGTTTGGAGGGTCTTAGGATCATTTCTTGCCATTGGCGGAGTTTGCCTACAATAACAGTTATCAGTCCAGCATTTAGATGGCACCGTATGAGGCTTTATATGGTAGGCGATGTAGATCTCCGGTGGGTTGGTTCGAGGCCGGGTGAGGCTAGATTATTGGGCACAGACTTGATTCAGGATGCTTTGGAAAAGGTTAAGGTGATTAAGGATAGACTTCGCACAGCCCAGTCCAGACAGAAGAGTTACGCAGACCGAAAGGTTCGTGATGTTTCCTATATGGTTGGGGAGCGGGTTCTGCTTCGGGTTTCGCCTATGAAGGGCGTTATGAGATTTGGGAAGAAAGGGAAGTTGAGTCCGAGGTTTATTGGCCCTATTGAGATATTGAGGCGTGTTGGGGAGGTTGCTTATGAGCTTGCCTTACCTCCCAGCTTGGCAGGAGTTCATCCGGTATTTCATGTTTCGATGCTCCGGAAGGTATCACGTTGATCCGTCGCACGTGTTGGATTTCAGTTCAGTCCAGTTGGACAAGGACCTATCTTATGTTGAGGAGCCAGTGGCAATATTGGATAGGCAGGTTCGAAAGCTGAGGTCAAAGAACATTGCATCAGTGAAGGTTCAGTGGCGGGGTGAGCCGGTCGAGGAGGCGACATGGGAGACCGAGCAGGATATGTGTAGTCGTTACCCTCATCTTTTCACTACTTCAGGTATGTCTCTATGCTCGTTCGAGGACGAACAAATGTTTAAGTGTGGGAGGATGTTACGACCCGGCCACTCGTTTTAAGAATTAACGCCCCGATCCCCTATTAACTAGATTCCCCGTGTTCGTTTCTGCTATTTTTGATTTGCCGGGATGTTTTGTTTTGAATTTCGGTGTGTTTTGGGACACTTAGTCCCTAAAAGAGAGCTTAAGTTTTAGAATTCGGACCGTGGTCGGGGCAGTGTGACGACGGCCTCGGAATGGAATTCCGTTGGTCCCGTTAGCTCCGTTGGGTAATTTCGCGTTTAGGATCGTGTTCGGTTTGTGTTTAGGAGGTCCGTAGCTTATTTAGGCTTGAAATGACGAAAGTTGAATTTTTGAAGTTTCCGGTTCGATAGTGAGATTTTGATACCGGGTTCAGAATGGAATTTCGGAAGTTGGAGTAGCTCCATAGTGTAGAATGTGATGTGCTTGCAAAATTTCAGGTCATTCGGACGAGGTTTGATAGACTTTTTGATCGAAAGCGTAATTTGGAAGTTTTTGGAATTCTTAGGCTTGAATTCGATGATGAGTTGGTGTTTCGATGTTGTTTGAGGTGTTTTGAAGATTGGTATAAGTTTGGATAGTGGTATATTACTTGTTCGTGCTGTTGGTTGAGGTCCCGAGGGCCTCGGGGTGTTTTCGGATGGTTAATGGGAGATTTAAGTTGGGTTTGACAACTGAAGTTGTTCTATTGCTGTCATAACCGCACCTGCGCATAGGGGACCACAGGTGCGAACTCACAGAAGCAGAGATCGAGCCGCAGATGCGGCCAAGAAAGAGGTCTGCTGGAACCGCAAAAGCGGCTACTGGAGCGGACCTGCGCTATCGCAGGTATGGACATTTTGTCGCAGATGCGGAAATGGGTTTTTAAGTGAAAACCGCAGATGTGGTGCTTTGGCTGCAGATGCGGTACCGCAGGTGCGGTGCGAAAAGCCTGGGTCAGAAAGTATAAAAGACTTCCTTCGCGATTTTGGTCGTTTTTCTCAATATTTCAATTCGGGTGGAGCTTTTGGAGCAATTTCAAGGGAGATTTTCAGAGGAATTCATTGAGGTAAGGTCCTTGGTTCCTAAGCTCATTTTTATGGTGATTTTTATCATTTTAAGCATGAAATTTGAAGGAAAATCAGTGGTAAATTGGGGGTTAGGGCTTGGTTAATTGGAGAGTTTTGAGTGGTGATTTGAGGGACCATTTGGGGTCCGATTTTGGTACTTTTGATATGACTGAACTCGTGAGAGTGTGAGGATTCCGAATTTGTAAATTTTAGACGATTCAGAGACGTGGGCCCGAGGGGCGTTTTGGTCATTTTTCCTAATTTCGCGTATTAGCTTAGAATTTATTAGTTGAATTAGTTACTTGAAGTGTTATTTACATTATGCAATTGATTTGAATAGATTTGGGCCATTTGGAGTCGAGTACTTGTGGGAAGAGCGTGGTTTCAGGTTGATTTTGAGTCGGTTCGAGGTAAGTGGCTTGCCTAACCTTGTGTGGGGGAACTCCCCTTAGGATTTGGTATTGTTGATATTTGAAATGCCTTGTACGTGAGGTGACGGGTGCGTACTTGTGCTAATTGTTGAAAATCCATTTTTATTAAGTAACTATAATTGTGATTCCTTTTCCTGTTTATACTGCTTGTAATTCAAGCCTGCCGTTAGCTTAGGGAAGCATGTTTATTTGACTTAATTGCTTTACTTGCTCAACCTACCTTATTTGGATTATGTGCAGCCTGCTAGGTTAGAATTACTTGTTTTACCTTAGTATGAAATTGGAATTGAATTGAGTATTCTTCGTGTTGCTGTTGTGTGTTTACTTTGGGACTACGGGACGGTACCCCGGGAGATCCCCCTGCCTATTTACTTTTGGACTACGGATTGGTATTCCGGGAGCTTCACCTGCACTTTTATATTGGAACTACGGGACTGCAGCCGGTAGATTCCCCTAGTACCGGGTATTTACATTTGGGACTACGGATCGAGATTTCGGTAGATCCCCGCACACTATGAGTTGGACTACGGGACGGTATCCCGGGAGATCCACTGGATATTGATATTTGGCACTACAGGACGGTATCCTGGGAGGTCTCCCGGTTGTTATCTCTATGTGAGTTGTATTCTTTCCGTGATTACTTCTGTCTCTGTAATAGTTGTTGTTATTCTTATTGCCCTGTGTTGTTTCACCCGATTAGCATTTAATTATATTGTCGTATTCTATGTTATTTTATCTCATTTTTTAGCTAAAATCAGTAGGGCCCTGACTTTCCTCGTCACTACTCGACCGAGGTTAGGCTTGGCACTTACTGAGTACCGCTGTGGTGTACTCATGCCCTTTGTGCGCATGCTTTTCATGTGCAGATCCAGGTACTTCGACTCAGCCCTACTACTCTTGTGGCGGGGTGATCCATCAGAGACTTCGAGGTATGTCTTCCGCGTCCGCGGACCGAGGAGTCCCTTTCCATTCTCTCTCATAGTATTAGCCCTTCTGTATTTACTTTTGTTTAGACACTCTAGAGTTAGAACACTGTAGTTATTCCACAGCTTGTGATTTCATGAGATTCCGGGTTTTGGGAAATGTAGTTTCAGTTTGAGAGTTGTATTGTATATGTCGAGCGGCATCTTTAAACCTTCACTATGTTTATTCCGAAAGTTTTTATTTGTTTTATTTTGTTGTTTCTTTTTCCGCAATTTGTTAGACTTACCTAGTCGTAGAGACTAGGTGCCGTCACTATAGTTCACGGAGGACGAACTGGGGTCGTGACAGTGATCATTTGAGTAATTGACTCTGAATAGAAAGGATTGCCTTTTCCTGCTCAAAAATGAAAAGAATACAGACTTTGGACTTTCGCTTGTCAATTGCTGACAAAAATGGATTCATTCAAGCTGGAATTTGGGCAAGCGGGACGTTGGGCCCATCATGTCCAATCCGTAAGGGGAATTTTCACAAATAGAACTATTTAGTACCACTGTATATATTTTGATCTCGTTAAAAAAGAAAATCTACTGCCAGAATTTTGAAAGACGCTAATAGAATTTTGAAGCACACTGCTAGAATATTGAAGTACGTTGTTAGACTAAACATTCTAGCAATGTGCTTTAAAATTCCAGCAAGGGACTACTTTACTTTTTTTAATGTGGTCAAAATATAAATGGTGGTTCTAAAAAGGTTCGGCATAATTTCCTGATTCCGTGAACCAAGGAGTCAGGCTCTTTCAATAATTCAAATCGTAGAAATGACACCAGATAGACACTCTAAAGGGCTGCTATTTAGGAATTAGCCAGTGCATCCTGCATTTTAAATTTTTAGTTCAATTATTCAGGACAAAAATGTCCTGAATTGTCTTGAAGTTAATATTTTTTAGTTTAAAATTTTAGGACAAAATAAGTAATGGTTAATCTCTAAATAGCATCCCTGAGAATGACTATCTGTGTATTTGCCCCATTCAAATCTTCACCTTTAGCCTAAAAGACGGGCCGATTTGGACTGGTTACATTCGAGGCCCAAATTGGGACGATATAAATTATTTTTTTTCTTTAATATTAATACTTCGCCTTAAAAATGACAAATTAGGATAGATCAGTTCAACTATTGGATAGAGTAATGTGAAAGAAATTTCAAATGAAGTGTCAAGACCCGAATTTCCCACCGTCGGGACCGTGATGGCGCCTAACATCGCACTCGCTAGGCAAGCCAGCGTTAGAGAATTATTCACCTTTTTCCTATACTTTTTATAATTAAAACTAAACAAAACTAAATCAACTGAATTAAACGCGGAAGTACATAATAAAATGATCGTCTTTATACTATTAACAGAAAAACCGAAACAATTACCACCTAGAAACTAGTGTCACAACTCACGAACTTTCTACAAATTACTACAAAAACTAGCCTGAAAGAAAAGAATACATCTGTCTCGAAAGTACATAAAGAGAGATATAGAATGTAGGAGGGGACGCCAGGGCCTGCGGACGCCTGCAGGACTACCTTGGGTCTCCTGACTGAAGTATCAGCAACCAACCTCTCGATTAGCAATTACCAGCTCCGAAATCTGCCTAGAAAGTGTAGAGTGCAGTATCAGTACAACCGACCCCATGTACTGGTAAGTGCCGAGCCTAACCTCGACGAGGTAGTGACAAGGCTACGGCGGGGCATAAACAATATATCCTGCAACAGTTTATAACAAGGCAAAAAAAAAACTACCGAATGAAATAGGTGTCGACGCCCCCTTTTTCTAAGGCGAAATCGGGTTTGCGACATTCGGGAAGACAACTCTATTCCCGTTTGGGAATTGGGATTTTGGAATTGAAGAGTCGCCACCTAATGATTGAGTGCATTAGGACACTAAGAAGGGTTTTTGAGATGGAAAACCAGAGTTCGGGTAAGGGCTACGAATTATCTCTAGGGAAAGGTGTTAGGCACCCCTCAAGATCCACTAGTATGGTTCCCGGCCATGCTATGTTGTGACTTTAAATGCAAATAGATACACAAAGGATTTAACACATAAGGGTTGCAAATAAATACGTGACAAGTATGTGGGATCAAGGTCTAGATGATCTATAATTTGTTTAAAAGGGGGACTAAACGCAGAAAATTAATCAATACATTGAATAAACAAAAAAGAACAATTTGGAAGAAAAGGCATAATGCAGTAAAATTAAGGAGGAGTTTTGAGTAGTTGAAAAGACAGGATTTTATTGATATTAAACAAAGTTGTATAAGAAAAGGGGTCCTAGGTTTGTAAATCACATGGATCATCCACACAACACCGGTAGTCAATTGTACGCGTTTGTTATCGTGTGATCATCATCTCCATGTCTGCCCTTTCCACCCCGTTAAGGTATTAAGCGCAAAATAGTCTCGTTTACTTATTGCATGCTATTACCCGTCCCACATATCAGTCCTGGAGGCTTTTAGGACTACTAATCCTAAAGGGAGGAAGCTTGGCTTTTCAGAGGTTTAAAAAGGTTAAAATACTAAGGCGTCAAGCAAAACACATAAAGCAGTTATGGGAGCACAAAACAATTAAGGCTCAGATAAACCTCCTTTAATCACAGAAAATCATGTAGTTTAGCATGTCTTACATGTACTGATTAGGTCGAAACTATTCTTAACGTTAGGCAGGCTGGTTCATTACATATTTTCAGGCAAGAAGTTCGCATTAGGCTCGCCTGGCTGCAACTTATCGAAGACCAGTGCAATTAATTAACTACATACTTGTTTGCCTACGTGATGGCCTATAGGCATGGCATCTACTGGTTTCAGGAATAAAGAAACAAACTGATTAAGAAAGTTGCCAGTTTTAGCAGAATGATGCGAGTTCCGTAATTAGTGTTAATCTTAAAACGAGTGATTCAGATTTGATTGATAATTCCTATAGGCATGCTTTCTAGCGTCGTTAATTTAAACACTTTTTATAGGCGTAGCAGGAGCGCAGAAATCCTATAGGCATGATATCTGAATACTGTTAGTTTTTAATCCTATAAATAGGTTTGCCTAGTAAACAATGCATGCGTAGAGTCCGGATTCCTGGTTACTTATAGGCGTGGTATCCATATGGAGATGCAAAATTCCTATAGACATGGTATCTATATGGAAGCATAAACCTATAGACATGATATCTATGTGGATGCATAAACCTATAGACATGGTATCTACGTGTGATATGCAAATGTGCAAAGCTGTAGGCAAGATACATGAGTACAGAAGTGTGGTAATTCCCTATGAGCATGATATCTACCCCTTTGCATGCATGGTTACCCTTCCCTTTTCACTAATCACCCCAGAGGTTATTACAAAATTTTATTACAGACCAAGATGAATCAAAAACTGGAAATAAAATTACAGTCAGAACTCTTAAGCTGCATCCAAGGAGCCTAATTCAAACCCAAGGTCTAACAATATGATATGAGTCAACTGCCAGGATCAGGTTCCAAAGCCTTTCTCTTATCCGGGATGTGTCAAAGTTCCAAGGAATTTCAAGAACTCCAGGCAATGCTCACACCCAGATATCAGAACTGAATGAAAGTGCAGTGTGGAAGGGCCAGCCCTCCAATGTCCAAGTTCAGAGGGAGCTCAAGGTCCCAAGGCAAGGCTCATTGGAGGGGGGCAGAACTTAGAGTCTAGGAACAAGTGTAAGTGCAGTAGAGGGATATAAGGGATGCCAAGGCAGGCTGGTGGTCATGCCCAGCAACATAAAATGCTGGCACACCCCTGACCAGCCCACTAGCCAAACATTGGAGAGTTAGGACCTATTGAAGGTCAGGTTCAACCCTGGACAGCAATTTGGATGCTGCTAGGCCAAACCTTAACTCAAACACACATAAGGGAATGGGGATGGGAAACTGAAAGAGCTTAGGACCCAAAGGGTCCAGTTTACATCCATGGACAATAACTTTGTGTATTGCCATGTTTTTTAAACTATAGCTCAAACACATAGGGGGACATGGGGAATGGGATTCATTGCAAGACATAAGCAAGATATAAGCACATTACACAAAGGTTGAATTCTACAGGCAGTAAAGTAAGCATGGACAGGAGAATTGGTAAGTAAACACATTAGAGTTGATGCTAGAATTAAAACTAGGACATACCAGTTTCAGAAAGAGACAAGCAAAAGAAAGCAGAAGTCTTGCAAATAGGCCACAGTACAAGCAACAAGAGAGAATACTTTTTGAGTGTGAGTGTGAGTTCAGAAAACTAAGAATGTTGGTGTGTTATGTTAATAAAAGAGCATGTATTTATAGTTTGAAAACATGCAAGGAATAAGGCAACGAAATAACCATGTACCAATTAGAATCAATCAGTAGAAGAGCTTCCTTTAATTAAGGAGTTCAAACTTAAACGGTAATGAACAAAAGAGTATTTAAGGAAAGAGATCAAGTAAGCATCTTGTGCAAAGTAGGCAATTAGGGGTAAATACATAGGAGTTTAATTAAGGGAAGAAATTTTGAAATACACGGTTAAACAAATAAGGTAAGAACCAATCAGTACCCAATAAATCAAGGAATCAGAGATTTGCAACTATTNAGAAAGCAGAAGTCTTCAAGCAAAGCCACAATCAGAGAAAAATACTTTATGCTTGTGAGTTCAGAGAACTCGAGTGTTTGTGAAAATTCTAAGTGTATTTGAGAGTATTCAGTGAAAGTGATCAGAATTGATCGTGTGTTAGAAAGTGTAGAAGGGCATCCCCTTTTATAGTGTAGAGAACCAAGTAAGAAAGGTAAGAAAACCTTTTAAAAATCAGTCACAAATATTCTCCCTTCAGTCAAGGGATTTAATTTCAAACGGGAGGATGTAATTAAGGAAAGGGAATTTCAGTAAAATCTTTCACAGCAGCATAAGAGGTGAAAATACATAAGGTTTATTTAAGGAAAGAATTCAACGGTACTTGATTTGTAGAGAAAAGGAAAGGGAATCAATCAGACAACTAATAAAAATCAAAGTAAACAGGTTTAATTCGAATGGACCCAGTCAGGAATAGGTAGAGGAGGGCTCAAACAAAGAAAATCAGTGGCAATCAGTCGAGACCCCATCAAAGGAGTCCAAGATCAATAAAGTAGCTGTCAAAACCTTTTTGAAAGAAGAGTTCTTATATATAAAACTCACAATCATGTGAATCAAGAAGAGAAAGTCAAATTATTTAGAACAGAGTTCAATCGAGGAGAAGTTCAGAATCATAAGCAAAGAGATACATGTTCAATTTGCAGACTCTTAGTAGGTCTGAGAGTTCAGGGTTCCCAAGTGGAGCCTTAACTCGAACACAAAATCCACATCATCAAAGGAAACCCCAAAACCCTAGGGTTTCAAAATGAATCAGACATGAAGTGGGAAAGCAGGTTGTTTGTTTTTCATAGCCTCAACAAAACAGTCATGACAACATGCTTGAACAACAATGGAAAGATAAAATTATGAAGAACATATTCGAGAAACTCAGAACATAAACGAGTTTAGAAAGAAAGAGACAGTGCAAACTTGAACACAAGCAGATGAAGCATGTAGGAACATGAGCATAGTCAAAAATAACTTTAACGGTAGGCACATATAGCAGAAGAGTAATGAAAACATAGCAGAAATTAACAGGAGAAAAGTAATGGGTAAAAGACCATATATGCATAAAAATAAAGGAAATCATACGAGCAAGGTATAAACAAACACACATAAAGCAAAGAAGAAAAGGATGAGAAAGATTTTTCATAAATCCTTGCGGAAACCCTAAAAATCGGAGAGAAACGATTTTGACAAAAACTTTTGGGGAAAGCACTCAAAATGTCAAGAAAAGCATAGACATAGTACAGATCTAAACAAATAATGGTGAAAGAACCTCGAATGGCTTAGGGTTTCAGAGAAACCCTAGAAACGAGAAAGGCTTGGAAGAACAAGATCAGATCTTGAGTCGAAACGGTCAGGAATCAAGCTGCCAGTGCTTGAACATGCCGGAGCGTGGCCGGAGAACCCTAGATCTACAGATCTGAGACAATTCTGAGAGAGGACCATCAATGTCTAGCTTCCAAACTTCGAGTAGCTCAGGCTTAGGGGTGAGAGAGGGTGAGTACAAGCAATCTATGGCAGGAGATGCCATGGATTCCGGTGGAAACGAGGTGAGATATGGTGGGAGGTGATTAGGATTTCGGAGAGGCTAGAGAGGGTTTGAGGGAGACGAAGGGAGTTAGAGGCGGCGTCTCTATGCAAATGAGGTAGGGTTAGAGGGGTTAGGTGATTAAAAAAGGAAACGAAGGATATCAGCCGTTGATCAAAATGATCAACGGCTTGGATTTTAAAAGAAAACCGGGCGGGTTAGAGAACGGGTCGTGGGTTGGGTATTTTAGGAATTGGGTCGTTTAATTTGGGGGTGGAATTGGGCCAGATTAAGGCTACAATTGAAAGGGGGAAGGGCTGTTATTGGAATAGAAATAGGCTGTGTGTTAAATAGCCAATTTTCCCCTTTTTATTTTATAAAAAATAATAACAATGATTTCAAAAGCAAATTAAAATTACTGTGCCAACAAATACTATATAAATATTAATTTAAAAATACTGAAAATAATTTTTGTAGTTATAAAATGCTATTAACCGTAAAATAGGCTATAATTGCAATTACACGCAATTTAGCTTTAAAAATACCAAATAAATTTGTAAAAATGTACAAAATTACCTTAATTATATTTTGGTGTAAATATGAGAATGAAATAAGTTATTCACCAAAATGATAATTTGGGAAATAATTATTGGATTTTGTGGTATTAAAATAGGCAATAAATTGGTTTAAAAATTATTTAAATTTTGGAAAAAGTACCAAAACTTTGGTATGCTCATATATGCATATATATTTTATTTTGAAAGTATTTTGAGTATAAAAATATCTAGGGAAAAATTAGGTATCAACAGCTGCCCCTCTATACCCGGGAAGGATGAAAGAGTTATCGGGTAAAGATAGGATGGCCAATTTTGACCGAAAGAGGTGATTTGCAAAGAATTTCGACCGAGCTCTGGCTCTTGAGCTGCCTACATATCCCTGGTTTTACAGGAATCAGGCCATATGTATTTCAGGGTCCATCGGCGGAATATGCCAATAGAGTTTCGAAAAGGACGGACGCGATGTTTAGGTTGTAGCTGAAATCTGATAGGCTGCGGGAACTGGAGCGGGATCGCTCCTGTTGAGATGGCCGTTGCCAGCCGGCGTACCTGCAAGTGAGCAATACAATGTATACTGTGCATAAATTTAAACGTGATGCAAGTTCCCTTTGGACCATGAATGTTGTCTTTGGACGGCTGTCGACGTCCTCAGACCATGATGTCCTGGGCCATGAAGCGCATAATAAGCGATTCGCAGGCTATGAAATGATGTTCTTGGGCTATGATGATGGTGCCTTCGAACCATGATGCCTTTGAATAATGGTGTGCAGAACATAAAGCGGGGTCCTCGGGCCATGGCATGGCGTTCTCGGGCTATGAAAATGGTGCCTCCAAACAATGACACCTTTGGACAGTTTGGCGATATTTCAGCCCATGAAATGCAGGATTTGGTGATATTTCAGCCCATGAAATGCAGGATTTGGCGATATTTCAGCCGATGTGAAGAAGAAATGTAAATGGCGATATTTCAGCCGACGGAAATTTAAATAAAGCTGGCGATGTTTCAGCCGATGTGAAGAAGAAATGTAAAATGGCGATATTTCAGCCTATGTAAGGCATAAATATAAATGGCGCTATTTTAGCCGACAAGGATTAAAATAAAGTTGGCGATATTTCAGCCGATGTGAAGAAGAAATGTAAATGGCGATATTTCAGCCATGCAAAGATTTGAATAAAGTTGGCGATATTTCAGCCGGTGCAAAGATTCAAATAGGGTTGGCGATATTTTAGCTGATGCAAAGATTTAAATAAAGTTGGCGATATTTCAGCCATGCAGAGATTTAAATAAAGTAGGCGATATTTCATCCATGCAGGATTTAAATAAAATTGGCGATATTTCAGCCATGCAGGATTTAAATAAAATTGGCGATATTTCAGCCGACAGGTGGAGACAATGCTTAGTCTCGGAAAGCAGAAAGGTAGCCTTATGCAATGCAAGAA
>NC_031999.1:45011007-45014347 GCF_001879085.1 Nicotiana attenuata
CCCCGTTTTTTCTCGCGAAATCGGGTTACGACATTCGGAAAGACAACTCTATTCCCGTTTGGGAATTGGGTTTTTTTGGAATGAAGAGTCGCCACCTAATGATTGAGTGCATTAGGACACTAAGAAGGGTTTTTGAGTTGGAAAACCAGAGTTCGGGTAAGGGCTAGAAATTATCTCAAGGGGAAGGTGTTAGGCACCCCTCAAGATCCACTAGTGTGGTTCCCGGCCATGCTATGTTGTGACTTTAATACAAATAGATACACAAGGGATTTTACACATAAGGGTTGCAAATAAATACGTGACAAGTATGTGGGATCAAGGTCTAGATGATCTATAATTTGTTTAAAAGGGGGACTAAACGCAGAAAATTAATCAATACATTGAATAAACAAAAAAGAACAATTTGGAAGAAAAGGCATAATGCAGTAAAATTAAGGAGGAGTTTTGAGTAGTTGAAAAGACAGGATTTTATTGATATTAAACAAAGTTGTATAAGAAAAGGGGTGCTAGGTTTGTGAATCACATGGATCATCCACACAACACCGGTAGTCAATTGTACGCGTAGTGTTATCGTGTGATCATCATCTCCATGTCTACCCTTCCCACCCCGTTAAGGTATTAAGCGCGAAATAGTCTCGTTTACTTATTGCATGCTATTACCCGTCCCACCTATCAGTCCTGGAGGCTTTTAGGACTACTAATCCTAAAGGGAGGAAGCTTGGCTTTTCAGAGGTTAAAAAAGGTTAAAATACTAAGGCGTCAAGCAAAACACATAAAGCAGTTATGGGAGCACAAAATAATTAAGGCTCAGATAAACCTCCTTTAATCACAGAAAATCATGTAGTTTAGCATGTCTTACATGTACTGATTAGGTCGAAACTATTCTTAACGTTAGGCAGGCTGGTTCATTACATATTTTCAGGCAAGAAGTTCGCATGAGGCTCGCCTGGCTGCAACTTATCGAAGACCAGTGCAATTAATTAACTACATACTTGTTTGCCTACGTGATGGCCTATAGGCATGGCATCTACTGGTTTCAGGAATAAAGAAACAATCCGATTAAGAAAGTTGCCAGTTTTAACAGAATGATGCGAGTTCTGTAATTAGTGTTAATCTTAAAACGAGTGATTCAAATTTGATTGATAATTCTTATAGGCATGCTTTCTAGCGTCGTTAATTTAAACACTTTTTATAGGCGTAGCGAAAGCGTAGAAATACTATAAGCATGGTATCTGAGTATTGTTAGTTTTTAATCCTATAAATAAGTTTGCCTAGTGAACAATGCATGCATAGAGTCTGGACTTCTGGTTACTTATAGGCGTGGTATCCATATGGAGATGCAAAATTCCTATAGACATGGTATCTATATGGATGCATAAACCTATAGACATGATATCTATGTGGATGGATAAACCTATAGACATGGTATCTACGTGGATGCATAAACCTAGAGACATGGTATCTACGTGGATGCGTAAATGTGCAAAGCTGTAGGCAAGATACATGAGTACAGAAATGTGGTAATTCCCTATGAGCATGATATCTACCCCTTTGCATGCATGGTTACCCTTCCCTTTTCACTAATCACCCCAGAGGTTATTACAAAATTTTATTACAGACCAAGATGAATCAAAAACTGGAAATAAAATTACAATCAGAACTCTTAAGTTGCATCCAACGAGCCTAATTCAATCCCAAGGTCTAAAAATATGATATGAGCCAACTGCCAGGATCAGGTTCTAAAGCCTTTCTCTTATCTGGAGTGTGTCAAAGTTCCAAGGAACTTCAAGAACTCCAGGCAATGCTCACACTCAGATATCAGAACTGAATGAAAGTGCAGTGTGGAAGGGCCAGCCCTCCAATGTCCAAGTTCAGAGGGAGCTCAAGGTCCCAAGGCAAGGCTCATTGGAGGGGGGCAGAACTTAGAGTCTAGGAACAAGTGTAAGTGCAGTAGAGGGATATAAGGGATGCCAAGGCAGGCTGGTGGTCATGCCCAGCAACATAAAATGCTGGCATACCCCTGACCAGCCCACTAGCCAAACATTGGAGAGTTAGGACCTATTGAAGGTCAGGTTCAACTCTGGACAGCAATTTGGATGCTGCCAGGCCAAACCTTAACTCAAACACACATAAGGGAATGGGGATGGGAAACTGAAAGAGCTTAGGACCCAAAGGGTCCAGTTTACATCCACGGACAATAACTTTGTATATTGCCATGTTTTTTAAACTATAGCTCAAACACATAGGGGGACATGGGGAATGGGATTCATTGCAAGACATAAGCAAGATATAAGCACATTATACAAAGGTTAAATTCTACAGGCAGTAAAGTAAGCATGGACAGGAGAATTGGTAAGTAAACACATTAGAGTTGATGCTGGAACTAAAACTAGGACATACCAGTTTCAGAAAGAGACAAGCAAAAGAAAGCAGAAGTCTTGCAAATAGGCCACAGTACAAGCAACAAGAGAGAATACTTTTTTGAGTGTGAGTGTGAGTTCAGAAAACTACGAATGTTGGTGTTGTGTTAATAAAAGAGCATGTATTTATAGTTTGAAAACAGGCAAGGAATAAGGCAAAGAAATAACCATGTACCAATTAGAATCAATCAGTAGAAGAACTTCCTTTAATTAAGGAGTTCAAACTTAAACGGTAACGAACAAAAGAGTATTTAAGGAAAGAGATCAAGTAAGCATCTTGTGCAAAGTAGGCAATTAGGGGTAAATACATAGGAGTTTAATTAAGGGAAGAAATGTTGAAATACACGGTTTAAACAAATAAGGTAAGAACCAATCAGTACCCAATAAATCAAGGAATCAGAGATTTGCAACTATTGGTTCATGAATAACCAAGTCAGAAAGGCTAAGGAAAGGTTTTACTTAAGAAGAATCAGTAGCAATCAATTAACCCCCAAAAAAGGATTCTGATTCGAACACAAGTTGGAAAACCGTTTTAAGAAAGATTTTAACTCATATAAAAGGGGTTGTCATGCTAATCAGAGGAGTCTAGTATAGAAGAATTCATATACAAAAGGATTTAAACTCAGTACATGGACCCCAAGTGAGTTTGAGAGAGTCCAGGGCTTAAGAAGAACCCTAGTCCAAACACACAAGACCAAACTCGCCAAAAACCCCAAATCCTAGGGTTTTCGACTTGAAGCAAATGCAAAGAAGAGGAAACAAGCAGATACAGTAGAAGGCTTAATGCAAACAGAGTCATGGAATTAATTCGAAACACAATGAGAGTAGAAGAAACAGTAGAGGAAAATATGCTTAAGCAGGCATAGTAAGAACACTTAATGAACATGGTAGAAAAATACAGTAGGCGAAGCATATCAAGT
>NC_031999.1:45014543-45143594 GCF_001879085.1 Nicotiana attenuata
ACATACGAAGCAAAGGTATAAACAAACACACATAAAGCAAAGAGAAAAGGATCAGAAAGATTTTTCAAAAATACCTTAGCGGAAACCCTAAAAATCGGAGAGAAACGATTTTGACAAAAACTTTTGGGGAAAGCACTCAAAATGTCAAGAAAAGCATAGACATAGTACAGATCTAAACAAATAATGGTGAAAGAACCTCGAATGGCTTAGGGTTTCAGAGAAACGCTAAAACAAGAAAGGCTTGGAAGAACAAGATCAGATCCTGAGTCGAAACGGTCAGGAATCAAGCTTCCAGTGCTTGAACATGCCGGAGCGTGGCCGGAGAACCCTAGATCTACAGATCTGAGACAATTCTGAGAGAGGACCATCAAGGTCAAGCTTCCAAACTTCGAGTAGCTCAGGCTTAGGGGTGAGAGAGGGTGAGTACAAGCAATCTATGGCAGGAGATGCCATGGATTCCGGTGGAAACGAGGTGAGATATGGTGGGAGGTGATTAGGGTTTCGGAGAGGCTAGAGAGGGTTTGAGGGAGGCGAAGGGAGTTAGAGGTGGCGTCTCTATGCAAATGAGGTAGGGTTAGAGGGGTTAGGTGATTAAAAAGGGAAACGAAGGATATCAGCCGTTGATCAAAATGATCAACGGCTTGGATTTTAAAAGAAAACCGGGCGGGTTTGAGAACAGGTCGTGGGTTGGGTATTTTAGGAATTGGGTCGTTTAATTTGGGGGCGGAATTGGGCCAGATTAAGGCTACAATTGAAAGGGGGAAGGGATGTTATTGGAATAGAAATAGGCTAAGTGTTAATAGCCAATTTTCCCCTTTTTATTTTATAAAAAATAATAATAATAATTTCAAAAGCAAATTAAAAATACTGGGCCAACAAATACTATATAAATATTAATTTAAAAATACTGGAAATAATTTTTGTAGTTATAAAATGCTATTAACCGTAAAATAGGCTATAATTGTAATTACACACAATTTAGCTTTAAAAATACCAAATAAATTTGTAAAAATATACAAAAAATCACCTTAATTATATTTTGGTGTAAATATTAGAATGAAATAATTATTCACAAAAATAATAATTTGGGGAATAATTATTGGATTTTGTGGTATTAAAATTGGCAATAAATTGGTTTAAAAATCATTTAAATTTTGGAAAAAGTACCAAAACTTGGGTATGCTCATATATGCATATATATGTTATTTTGAAAGTATTTTGAGTATAAAAATATCTAGGGAAAAATTGGGTATCAACAATAGGACAATAACTTGCATTAAGTAATACGGAACCTAGTCGTTCTACCAATACTCAGCTATAACCAATCCTTAAGAGAGTTTCAACACCACAATAATGAATCTCAGTGGAAGAAGAATACATAAATAACAAATGATGCGGCGTGCATCCCGATCCCACCATATAATCAATAACAAAATGAACATTCACCCTTATTACTCCTTGTTGCGGCGTGCAACTCGATCCCACCAGCCCACGCTTATTACTCCTCAATATATCACCCTTATTCCTGCCGTTGCGGCGTGCAACCAGATCCACTTTTCCACCCTTATTACTCCTTGTTGCGGCGCGCAACCCGATCCCACCAGAAAATCACATTTCACCCTTATTCCTCCTATTGTGGCGTGCAACCCGATCCTACCACATCAATACCAATCACAAAATAAGAACAAGTATTTCACAAGTTAACTCAAATCCTCCACAAACATTTATTCCTCAAACCAAAACAACGGAAGATCACTACAATTATGAATCTTCATCATTTAATACTACACAGCGAGACCAACAAAGTGTACCATGAAGCACCAATAAACCAACGTAAACCAACAGGGGGATATAATGAAACTACGGAACAATGAATAACGTCAATAGAGAAAACAACATTTAACAGGAAGCAATTAGACATGTAATCATCAATAAGCAAGTAGCAGTTAAGACAAGAAAGCAATATATTAGGAAACGGGGAAGGGAACAGGCTAATAAGATAATGTGGCGGCGTATACGTACTCGTCACCACACTTATATGCCACACACATGAAATTCCACATAGCAATTAAGTCGGGGATCCCTAATTCCTCAAGTCAAGGTTAGACCAAACACTTACCTCAAGCCAACGGGTATTTCAAAGCTCAATTACCGCTTTACTTCTTGATTCCACCTCCAATCCACTCGTATCTAGTCATAATCAACTTAATAACATTAATTAATGCTAAAGAAATCAATTCCAATGCATAATTATAGATTGCCCAACATTTTTCCCAAAAAAGTCAAAAACCGACCCCGGACTCGCTTGATCAAAACTCGAAATTCAGACCAAAACCCGATTACCCATTCACCTCCGAGCCCGGATATATAATTGGTTTTGGAATCCGACCTTAATTTGAGTTCCAAATCTCCAAATTTCAAAATTCCTATGTTCTACCCAAAAATACCAACAAATAGGTACAAGCATTTATTTAATTCACCTATGGGGTTAATTCCCTCTTACAAGGATAGAAAGGAGACTTACCTCATCACAAAGCCTAATTGCCAATTCAAGAATGCGCTCAAACCTCCAAATTTGATGCCAAACGACTCGAAACTACTAAAAGATTACATAAACTAATCAATCTATGCTCAAAAGTTCATATTCCCACTATTAGAGTGATAACCCGACCCAAATTGCAAGATTCCTAAAATTCACCACCGGGCCCACATGCTCGGATTTCAGAAATTTTCAAAGAAAGTTGGTACCCATAACCTTAGGAACATAAATATATGACTTTTACTAAATTCCATAACAAATTTCGTGGTTAAATCTCATTTTTATCAAAAACCTAGGTTTTCCTCTAAACCCTTGTTTTTCACTAATTTTTACATGTTAATCTACCCATAATCGAAGTATTTAACTCACATTTGGTAGAAACTACTTACCTCACAAAGCTAGGTCGAAATCCTCTCCTTAAGAGCTCTCAAATCGTCCCAAGAGTGAAATAAATGACCCCATAAATGCCTAAGTCCCGTTTTTAAAACTCACTTCCCAGCTGCCTCCTTCTTCGCGAACGCGAAAGGGGCCTCGCGTTCATGAAGACAAATGGCTCAGACCCCCTGAAGACTCTACATCGCGAACGAGACCAAGGTCTCGCGTACGCGGAGGATGGCTTCGCCTACTATTCACCAACGCGAGGGTTGCTTCGCGAACGTGAAGAACAAAGCGGCCCCAGCCCAACCCAGCTACACTACACGAATGCGAGGGTCACTGGCCCCAGACCTTCGTGAACGCGGACTAGCTATCGCGAACGCATAGCACATTTCCCCCCCCCCCCCCCAGTCCCAACTCCTTCTACATGCACGCGATAACCCCTTCGCGTTCGCGAAGAAGGAAACCAGAACTGGGATTTCTGGTTCTTGCATATTGCTCTGAGGGGTGTGAAACTCACCCGAGCCACTCGGGACCCCGTCCAAAGGCATCGACAAGTCTGTAATCATAATACGGACCTACTCGAACTCTCGAAACGCGTAAACAACAACAAATCCAAGAATCACATCCCAGAACCAAATTGGATCAAACTTTTACCTTCAAGTTTTTAAATCTCTCCGGACGCGTCGAATCATACTTAGACTACCCAGATTGACACCAAATTTTGCGTGCAAGTCTTAAATGACATTACGGAACTATTACCGGTCGCGGAGTTCCATTTGGACCTCCATATCACCAAAACCTACTCCAAACAAATTTAAAGAACTTCAATAACCTTCAAAGAACCAACTTTCACTATTAGGCGCCGAAACGTTCCCGGTTCACCCAAAACTCGATCCGAACGTACGCCCAAGTCCGAAATATCATACGAACCTATTTGAACTGTCAAATCCTGATTTCGAGGTCGTTTACTCAAAATGTTGACGGAAGTCAAACTTGGCCTTTTAAGCCAACCTTGAGGAACCAAGTGTTCCGATTATAACCCAAACTCTTCCAGCTCCCGAATCAACCATCCCCGCAAGTCATAAATCAGTAAAAGCAAGTACAGAAAGTCTCATTTAGGGGAACAGGATTATAGAAAGCAAAACGACCGGTCAGGTCGTTACACTATCATTCAGGACTGCTGGGATCATCCTTTTGCACATCAACTGGAGAACTATATTTTTCTACACTCAAGTCGAGTACCAGTATTGTGTTCTTCTTGAGTCAGTCTAGTAAATGTATTTTAGGAAATCGAATTGTAATCAAAGTGTCATAAATAATTAGTGAGTTGGAGTGAGTGTTTGTTTTACAAGTTAGAGTAACTTGTAAACCAAATAGTTGTAGTAGGAGTACTGGAGAGTATTGAGTTACAGATTTGTAATCGATACAGTTGGCTCATTGTTCTAGTGAAATTGAAGTTGAAAATCCTATGTAGTAGGTCGTCGTTTTTGCACCTTTTGAGCCGGATGATTTTCCACGTAAAAGTTGCTATGTTTACTTTGCTGCTTATTTTTACTTTATGCTTAAGGAGTAAGGTAAAGAACCAAGTTCTTTTGTAATCCATAAAGACGCTCAAACTAACATGTAGTAATATCAAATGAAATTATTCTCTCACTCTGAAGATTATTACCTCTTACATGTTTTTGTCCTACTCAGTGTGGAGCTGGGGGAGGTGCAAAGGAGTTCATCCGATTTTTCTTTGTCGAAAAATTATATTATACTACAAGGTCAAAATTATTTTTTAAGTTAATGTAGTAGACATTCAATTCGGATAACTTTTTCGTGTGTTTACTTTTTTATATTTTGAATTTTCTGAATGAAAATCCTAACTTCATCACTAATCCTACTTATGGCGAGCGTGTCAATATTAAAAATAAAGTAGTATGAAATTGAGTTCATACAAGTGCATGTATCCATGTAAAAGCTTCTGTAGAACAATTTTGATACCCATTAGACATATATAGAAGACTATATCTTATTACTTATTTTTTCTTTTCTTTATTAGTTCTTAGCTGAAAATTCGATCGGATAATAAGAATGATTGACCTCGTTTTGAAGTGGAGCAGGACAAATAGATTTGATTCCTCCCAATTCTCATGTTAAAAGGGTTTGACACAAGACTTTTTTCTATAATAAAGATGCTACAATTTCTTTTGCAATAAACACCAATGCACATAGATGTGTCACTCCCAATACCCTGTGTAGTGGCATGGAGACTTTTATTTTTCTTTTCCATTTATTTTGGGTAACTTTTCAATTTCATAGATTTGATCAACATTTCATTTACCAGATTCTTTTAATAACAAAGTCAATATTCCAAGGATTTTTTTTTTCATGTCCCGGCCGGCCGATTAATTTAGATTCTGTCACGTAAGGCCCATTAAAAAAGTAAAAGCACGGCGACTAGAATTGGTACGTAAAATCACTTTGTCATATCGCTTGAGTATCTCCTTATAACGGCAGCAAAAAGATTAATTGAACTACGATTGAAACTATCGATCGGCGATGATCCTCATAGTACTTTGGACGTAGGGGTGCTTGTCAGTTGGTACGGTAGGGTATTTAGACATTTTGGTTCGGTATTTTCAGTGTTCAATTTTTTAAAATGCTATACTAATATTGTACCAAATTAAATCCGGTATGGTTCGATTTTTTTCCTTTCGGCTTCAGTATATTCAGTTCGGTAACTTCGGTTTATTCGGTTTGAATACTAACTAGTGCATAGAGTCAAAACTAAAAATGTTTGTTGACAAAAGTTTTGTCCAAAATGCTTCGGATTATATATATTCGGTTCGGTAACTTCAGTTTATTCGATTTGAATACTAACTAGTGCATAGAGTCAAAACTAAAAACGTTTGTTGACAAAAGTTTCTAAAGTTTTGTAGCTATAGAAATAATTCAGTGCATTTTCTCCCCTTTGAATTATGATTGACCTTATTTTAAGTGGGGCCTAACAACTGGATTTGATTCTCTGAGTCTCATGTCAAGAGGTTATTTTCTTTTTTCTTTTTTTTTAAAATTCTCTCCCAAATTTGGAGGATTTATAGTGTTTCCATAGTGTAATCTGCATCTTTAATTTGCCATATTTTCTACTTTATCAAGAATCTGCACATTTTGATGAGTTTTTGAATTTCACACCCATAATTGAACAAAGAATAGATAGACTTGGTCAGCATAATAAATTTGTTCAACGATCGAATACATGGCAAAAATGCTTAAACAAGCTAATTGTCAACTAACATATATCCCTCAAATAAGTGAACGCGATTTCTTTCTTTTTTTTTTTTGCTTATAACTATCTGGTATCTGATATCCAAGTCAATAAAAATTTATAGTTCTTTTCCTTTTGTGACTAACTTAAGTAAGTAAAATAGCTAGTAAGTATTTTAGATTTTAATATTATCTATTGCACCTTAAGATTTCCTCGCAAGCAATAAGTCATTCGCAAGGCGTGAGGTTGAGAATTGAGATTATTTGTATTCGTTGCGCGTTTAAAACAGTTGACTCATATGGTATTCGTTGTGCATTTGAATACAAGTTATACAAGCTGGTAACAATTGAACAGTAGCAACAAATGGTAATTAGGCAAACTATAATTATTGGACTCTAAACTATAATGCTTTATGAAAATTCCTCTTTATCCAACTTGTCTAGCAAATATGATCAGAACTTAATTCAAAAGTTGTGGCCTTATAGTTATAAGCTTAATTTTGTTCCATCTACTATAGGTTGATTTTACCTTGCTCGAGGACGAACAATGATTTAAGTGTGGGTTGGTGATGTTGGGCATATTTCTATATGGTTTAACGTTAATTTACCCATATTTTAACCGTATTTTGGTGTTATTTGATGTTAAAAATGCCCAACACATGTTAATTATTAGTTTTTCGACTAATTAAGTTATGTGTGATGATTTAGGGTATTAAGAATGCAAAAATATAAAGAAAATATAACTCCAGCTATGGAGAAGAGGTCGAAAAACACCATTGAAGCCCCCTTAGCAATGAAGTCTCAAGAGAGCATCCACCTTAGCATCCGCACCTGGGCACAGCAAAGTTGAAGGAATAGAGGGCGGAGGAGAAAAGCATCCACCCTAGCATCCGATACTGAGAAGTTCAAGTTGAAGGGGACGCAAATCATACAACTTAGCATCAACCCCTGAAGCTGACTCGGAAAAAGAAAAGAAAAATTCAGCCCACGACTTTTGTACGCAATATATAAGTCCAAACTGCCTCTTTCACTAATAGAAATTCGGGCAAAATAAACATATTTTTTTTTAGTTTTTTTTAACGAAATCGACTAACTTCGATCGGTTTTTTTTTGTGCAAAAATGCGGGAAACTATTTTAGCATCCCGAAAAATTTATTTTTAAGAAACCGACCGAAATCGGTTGTTTTTTCATATAAAATAAATTAAAATTAAAATTAAAATTAAAAAAACGGCCGAAATCGGTCGGTTATTTCAGTCAGTCATTTTAAAAAATCGACCAACTTCGGTTGGTAATTTTACATTTTTAATAAAACCGACTGAAATGAGTCGGTTATTTTCACGTGAAATTGCAATTAAAGAGTACAAATAAAATAATAGAAAGTCTTAAAGCAAAATTGTACTAATGGTCTAGTGGTAGATTAGTATCTTGCTATAGTACAGACACTAGTTCGATTCCCAAACGGTGCATTTGTTAATTGCCTAAATAAAAATACCGATCGAATTCGGTAGAAAAATACCGATCGACTTCGGTCGGTTTTTTTGGCAGATTTTTTCTTTTTGGATTGTTTGTAAAATTTAATTTACCGACCGAAATCAGTAGGAAATTGCTATCAACTTTGGTCGCTATTTATTACTGACCAGCCTAATTTTGGCGAATTAAAGTAAGTCAAAAATCGGTCGATTTTTCTAGTTTTTCAACCGATTTCAGTCGGTATTTCTGGACGACTTTAGGCACTTTATTAGTAGTGTTTTATGTCATCTAACACATTGGGAAGCAGAGAAAAGCCATCACATAATTCGTCTTGAGTTCTTTTTTTTTTCTTCTTTTATTGATTTTTTTGTATTCTTGGAAATTAATTCAGACTGCTACCATGGCTATGTGTGGCTAAACTTGTTTATTCTGGGGTTCTGGTGTAACGACCCGACCGGTCGTTTTGCCTTTTAGAACCCCGTTCCCCTAAATAAAGTCTCCTGTACTTGCTTTAACTAATTTACGACTTGCGGGGGGCGATTGGTTCGGGAATTGGAAGAGTTCTGAGCAAAAAATATGTCCATTTGCTTCTTTAAGATTTTATTAAAAGACCAAGTTTAACTTCGGTTAACTTTTTGGGAAAACAGACCCGGATTCGTGATTTGACAATTTCAGGGGGTCCGTGGGAAAATATGGGACCTGGGCGTATGTCCGGAATCGAATTCCGAGGTCCCTAGCCCGAGTAATGAATTTTTATTTAAAATTGTTTAATTGAAGTTTTAAAGAATTAAAGAAACTAAGTAATCATTGATTCCCTAGGTATCGGGCTCGGATTTTGGTTCCGAAGCTTGGTACAGGTCCGTAATGTAGTTTAAGACTTGCCCGTAAAATTTGGTGCCAATCCGAGTAGTTTAAGGGCGTTTTGACCCGTTAGAGGAGAATTAAGAACTTGAAGTTCAATAGGTTAATTCATTTGGTTTTAGGGGGTGATTCCTAGATTTAGCGTTGTTTTGAGTGTTCCGAGGGTGCGAGTAGGTCCCCTCGTGATTTCAGACTTGTCGGTATGTTCGGGCGGGGCTCAGGAGCCCCGAGCGTCAAACGAGTGAGGTTCGAGCAAAGTAGGAAATTTAAGAAAACAACTTTCAGTTGCTGCTTCTGTCATAACCGCATCTGCGGTTCTTGGACCGCAGAAGCGGGACCGCAGATGCGGTCAATCTATCGCAGAAGCGGAAAGGGGCCAGACCAAGGGAAACCGCGGAAGCGGCCCAGAGATCGCAGAAGCGGTCCACCCACCTTATGCCCAAGCCGCAGAAGCGGCCCAAAAACCGCAGAAGCGGTTCCACATATGCGGGCCTCAGACCGCAGAAGCGGTCCAGCCTCTTTTGCCCAGTTCCGCAGATGCGGCTCCCTTTTCGCAGGTGCCGCAGAAGCGGAAATCGCTGGGCAGTAGGCTTCATTTAATTCGAACTCAAACACCATTTTATCATTTCACACTCAACCTTGGGGCGATTTGGGGACTCTTGAGAGAAGGTTTAATCTTAGCATTTCAAGGTAAGTTATTTCCACTCATAATTAGTTTAAATACATGTATATTAGGTAGATTAAATACTAAAAATTAGATAAAATCAAAGGGTTAGAGCTACACCTAGGGTTTTAATAAAACTAAGATTTAAGCATGAAATTTGTTATGAAATGGACTAGAAATCATATATTATTGATCCTTAGGTTGTAGAGAACAATTTCCTTCGAAAAATCTGGGAATCTGGGCACGTGGGCCCGGGGTTGGAATTTAGGAAATTTGTGGAAAGGGTTGGGAAATTACTTAAATAGTTAGGATTCGGCCTTGTAGGCCTTTATTGACTAGTTCTTACTTATTTTAACTAGTTTGTGATCGTTCGGCTCCAAATTGAGAGTTTTGGGCTTGTTCTTGATATCGGAAGTGCACTTCGGAGCGAGGTGAGTCTCCTTTCTAACCTTGTAAGAGGGAATTATCCCCATAGTTATAATAATTGAATTAATTGTCATTATATTCGGGGGCTACGTACGCACTAGGTGACGAGAGTCCGTACGTAGTGGCTATTACTTTAAGTCCGGGTAGTCTAGGACCCATAAGCATGCTCTACGTGACATTCTAGTACATGTTGATTAATTCGGATTTATATGAACTATTTTGAGTAAGAAGAATGAGACTAGAGAATGACCCTTATCCTGTTTGGTCCTTTAAGGGAGAATACTTGGCATTTCTGTTTATCGCTACTCCTCATATACATGTTAATTGTTAATGTTGCTTGTTAATGAGCTTATTTTCTATTTGACCGCGTCGCATGGGTGATTCGCGAGCGGGTAATAGATGCATCTATGGTTCGAGCCGTTCGACCCTCGGCAGTGTACAGTTTATTTTATGTTGGATCGGGCCGTACGTTCCACGGTGATTATTTGCATATGTTTTGCTTAGAAATCCTTCAAGGGCTGAGATATATATTTGCTTAGACTATAGACAAGCATTCTTGTTAGTGTTTGGGAAAGAACTGTTACTCCATGATTATTAAATGTAAATAGCTTGAGATATCCATGCTTATTATAAACTCTTCGCATATTAATTGACCCTAGTAAGTATCAAGTCGACCTCTCGTCTCTACTTCTTCGAGATTAGACGGGATACTTACTGGGTACATATTGTTTATGTACTCATACTACACTTCTGTACTTAAATGTTCAGGATCTGAGGCAGGTGGATCTGGTTATCATTCCGGTGCGTATCCGTGAGCGAACTTGGGACTTCTACGGTGAGCTGCTTTTCCTCCATGTCGACCCGCAGCCGAAGAAGTCTTTCTTTGTATTTTTATTTTCTGTCTCTTTGGACTCAGACAGTAGGATAGTATGATATTCTTTTAGATGTATATTCTACTAGTTGCCCGTAGCTTGTGACACCAGGTTCTGGAACACACTTTGGTAGACGATTATTTTGGGGTTGTGTAATTATATTACTTACTGTATTTCGCTTTTCTGTTTTAAATTCCAAGTTAAGTGTTTATTCCACTTCTTTCTAATTAAGAAGCAACATAACAATTTTAGTAATGTTTCCGCAATGGCTTGCCTGACAAGGGTGTCAGGCGCCCTCATGACCTATTGTGGAAATGGGTCGTGACATCATGGTATCAAAGCCCTAGGTTCACGTAGATCTCACGAGTTATGGGCAAACCTGATAGAGTCTTGTTGATCGGTACGGAGACGTCTGTATTTATCCTCAAGAGGCTATAGGGTATTAGGAAAGACTACTCTTTATTCATTTCTTGTCGTGCAGTGCTTAGAGTACTAAATTTCCCTCTTCTATTCTCTCACAAATGGTGAGAACTCGTACCGCTGACGTTCCGGACCCGGGAGGAGCTGCTCCCCCCGTTGCTAGAGGCCGAGGTAGAGGCCGGGGGAGGGCACCGGCCCGTGGTAGGGGACGAGGGCGACCTAGAGCCGTTCCAGTTGCACCACCAGCAGATCCTGTGGAGGATCCTATTATGGAGGAGCAGGGCGAGGTGCCCGCAGCTGAGCCTACCCCGGCGGATTTCATGACAGCACCGGGATTTCAGGAGGTCATGGGCCGCATGCTACGGTTCATGGACACTATGACTCAGGCTGGTTTATTTCCAGCAGACCCAGCCACTTCACAGGCAGGGGGGGAGCCCAGACCCCTACTGCTCAGGCTCCAAGTCACGCAGCTGCACTGTATCAGACTCCAGGTGTTCTACCCGCAGATGGGGCTCAGCCAGTTGCTGCAGTGGCACCCTAGCCTAGGCCAGCTGTGGATGGTGATCCACAGAAGTTATTGGACAGATGGACCAGGCTTCACCCTCCAGTCTTCGGGGGTGAGCGTCATGAGGATGCTCAGGACTTCATGGACAGGTGCAGGGACAGGCTGCACAATTTGAGGATATTGGAGTCGCATGGAGTTGACTTCACTACTTTTCAGCTTGAGGGCAGGGCACGTAGATGGTGGCAGTCCTATGTACTTGGCAGGCCAGCAGGTTCTCCTTTCCTCACTTGAGGTCAGTTCACTCAATTATTCCTGGATCGATACATTCCGCCCTCTGATACTTCCCACAGAGGCAGAGAGAGTGCGGAGGTTTATTGTGGGATTACATCCCACCATCCGGTCTGGTATGGCTCGATAGGTAGAGATGGGTACAGGGTACCAGCTAGTGGTTGAGATTGCACGCAGGATTGTGGGTTATCGTCTGAGGGGTAGAGAGCAGATGCAGCAGGATAAGAGGGCTAGATTCTCAGGAGAGTTCAGAGGTGCCCCATCTAGGGGTAGTGGCCACTTCGGGAGGGGTCAGCCCAGCAGGCCCTCACACTCAGCACCACCACCCCCTCCCCGAGGTGCCCCAGCGAGGCCTTATTTTAGTGCGATGCCGGAGGGTTTTTACCGCCCACCAGCTACTCAGGGTTCCTCCAGCGGGTATTCTGGAAATCAGGATTCCTCTAGTGCTCCTTTCAGAGCCATGCCAGAGAGTTCCTATCGTCCACCAGCTATCCAGGGTTCTTCCAGTGGGTATTCGGGTCAGCAGACTCAGACTTCAGGGCAGCAGGCTATGGTGCTTAGAGCATGCTACGAGTGTGGAGATCCGGGTCACCTGAAGAGGACTTGCCCCAGACTTCGGGGTAAAGCAGTACAGCAGGGTCAGCAGCCCCAGACTCCGGCACCAGCTGCCCAGCCACCTAGAGGTGGAGGGCAGACGGGTAGAGGCCGTCCTAGAGGTGGAGGCCAGACAGGGAGAGGTCAGCCAGCTACTCCCCAGTCAGGTGGAGGCCAGGCAGCCGGCGCTCCAGCTAGATTCTATGTTCTTCCAGCCAGGCCAGATGCACTGGCCTCAGATGCCGTCATCAAAGGTATTATTTCCGTTGGTGGTAGGGATGCTTCGGTATTATTTGATCCAGGGTCTACTTATTCATATGTATCGTCTCTATTTGCTCACTTTCTGGTTGTTTCTCCTGAGCCTTTGGTTGTTCCTGTTCATGTGTCCACTCCTGTGGGTGATTCTGTGATTGTGGATTGGATTTACCAGTCCTGTATGGTCATTTTCTGTGGTTTCGAGACTAGAGCAGATCTTCTGTTGCTGGACATGATCGATTTTGAGGTCATCTTGGGCATGGATTGGCTATCTCCATATCACGCCGTCCTTGATTGCCATGCCAAGACTGTTTCACTAGCAATGCCAGGGTTGCCGAGATTGGAGTAGAAGGGGTCCACAGTTGACATGCCTAGCAGGGTTATCTCTTTCCTGAAGGCTCAGCACATGGTTGAAAAAGGGTGTTTGGCTTACTTAGCTTATGTTCGAGACACCACTACAGAGTCTCCGACGATTGATTCAGTGCCAGTAGTCCGAGAGTTTGCCGATGTTTTTCCTTCTGATCTTCCTGGCATGCCTCCGGATCGTGATATTGATTTCTGCATTGATTTGGCCCCAGGCACTCAGCCTATATCTATTCCACCGTACCGTATGGCCCCTAAGGAGTTGAAGGAGTTGAAGGAGCAGCTAGAGGAGTTGTTAGCAAAGGGGTTTATCAGGCCCAGTGTGTCACCTTGGGGCGCACCAGTGTTGTTTGTGAAAAAGAAGGATGGGACTATGCGGATGTGCATTGATTACCGCCAGTTGAACAAAGTCACCATCAAGAACAAGTACCCGTTGCCTCGTATTGATGATTTGTTTGACCAGCTGCAGGGTGCTAGGGTGTTCTCTAAGATTGACCTGAGGTCAGGGTATCATCAGCTGAAGATTCGGGACTCGGATGTCCCGAAGACTGCATTCCGGACTAGATATGGCCATTATGAGTTTCTAGTGATGTCCTTTGGCTTGACCAATGCGCCAGCAGCATTTATGGATCTGATGAACAGGGTATGCAGGCCTTATATTGATTCTTTTGTTATCGTCTTCATTGACGACATCTTGATATACTCGCGTAGCCTGGGAGAGCACGAGCATCATTTAAGAGTAGTGCTTAAGACCTTGCGAGAGCAGAATTTGTATGCTAAGTTCTCCAAGTGTGAGTTTTGGCTCGAGTCAGTGGCATTCTTGGGGCATATTGTGTCCGGATAGGGTATTAAGGTGGATCCCTAGAAGATTGAGGCAGTTCAGAGTTGGTCGCGTCCCACTTCAATGACAGATCAGGGTTTCCTGGGGTTAGCAAGGCTTATACGGCGATTTTGTGCAGGGCTTTTCATCTATTGCATCCCCCCTGACTAGGTTGACCCAGAAGGGTGCCCCATTCCATTTGGTCCGATGGTTGTGAGGAGAGCTTTTAGAGCCTCAGACAGCTCTGACTACGGCACTAGTTCTTGTGTTGCCTTCCCGGTGCAGGATGTATTACGGTATATTGTGAGCTTCACGCGTTGGTTTGGGATGTGTGTTGATGCAGGAGGGCCAGTTATTTGCATATGCTTCGCGTTCAGTTGAAGATTCATGAGAAGAATTACCCTGTGCACGATCTGGAGTTGCAGCGCATTGTTTAATGCTCTTAAGATATGGAAGGCCTATTTTGTATGGGGTGCCTTGTGAGTTTACACCGATCACCGCAGCTTACAACATTTGTTCAAGCAGAGGGATCTCAATTTGAGACAATGCAGGTGCTTGAGTTGCTAAAGGGATTATGACATTACCTTTTCTTTATCATCCGGGGCAAGGCGAATGTAGTCGCGGATGCCTTGAGCAGAAAGGCAGTGAGTATGGGTAGCTTGGCATTCATTCCAGAAGAGGAGAGGCCCTAGCTCTAGACATCCAGTCCTAGCTAACAGGCTTGTGAGGCTGGACATTTCGGAGTCCAGCCGAGTTCTAGCATCTGTGGTTGCTCAGTCCTCGTTATTGGGAGAGATTAAGGCCCGACAGTTTCGATGATCCACATTTGGCGGTTCTCGAGAGAGACAGTGCTTCAGGGAAGTGCCAAGGAGGTTCTATTGACGAGGATTGGAGTTCTGCGATTTCAGGGTCGTCTATGTGTTCCTAATGTTGATGGTCCTGAGGAAGAGGATCCTGGAGGAGGCACACAGTTCGCGGTATCTATTCCACTCCGGGAGTTACGAAAGATATATCGTGAATTTGAGGCATGCATTACTGTGGCGGTGAATGAAGAAAGACATAGTGAAGTATGTGACCAAGTGTTTGAGTTGTCAAGTAGGTCAAGTATGAACATCAGAGTGCCAGGTGGCCTACTTCAGCAGATGCCCATATCTAAGAATGGAAGTGGGAACGGCAGTCACCATGGACTTCGTAGTCGGCTACGCGGACTTTGGCGGAAGGTTGATTCAGTGTGGGTTCATTGTGGATAGGTTGACAAAGTCGGCCCATTTCATTCCAGTGGCGACTACCTATACAGCGGAGAGTATGCTCAGATTTATTCGGAGAGATATGTCCCGATTGCATGGTGTACCGGTGTCCATCATATCAGACAGAGGCCCTCAGTTCACTTCCCATTTCTGGAGAGCCGTACAGAGTGGAGTTGGGGACTCGTGTAGAGCTTAGCACAACATTCCATCCTCAGACGACGGACAGTCGGAGCGGACAGTGCAGAATCTTTGGAGGATATGCTTTAGAGCATGTGTGATTGATTTAGAGGGCAGTGGGATCATTTCTTGCCCTTAGTGGAGTTTGCATACAAACAGCTACCAGTCCAGCATAGAGATGGCCCGTACGAGCTTTATATGGTCGATGCGTGTCGTTCTCCTATCGGGTGGTTTGAGCCTGGTGAGGCCCAAGTTACTTGCACAAGATTTGGTACAGCATGCCTTTGGATAAGGTAAAGTTGATTCAGGTGAGGCTTCGCACAGCTTAGTCCAGACAAAAGAGCTACGTGGATCAGAAGGCGCGGGATGTATCATTCATGGTTGGCGAGAAGGTTCTCTTGAAAGTCTCGCCCATGAGGGGCATTATGAGGTTCGGGAAGAAGGGCAAGTTGAGCCCAAGGTTTATTGGCCCCTTTGAGGTGTTGAGACGAGTTGGGGAGGTTGCCTATGAGCTTGCTTTACCCCCTAGTTTACCGGGAGTTCACCCAGTTTTTCATGTTTCGATGCTTCAGAAGTATCATGCCGACCTATCCCACGTGTTGGACTTCAGCACTATTCAGTTAGATGAGAGTTTGAGCTATGAGGAGGAGCCAGTTGCCATTATTGACAGACAGGATCGCCAGTTGAGGTCCAAGAGGATTTCTGCAGTAAAAGTCCAGTGGAGGGGCCAACCGGTCGAGGAGGCGACCTGGGAGTCCGAGGAGGACATGCGGAGCAAATATCCCCACTTATTCAGCAGTCCAGGTAATTTCTATATCCGTTCGAGGACGAACGTTTGTTTAAGAGGTGGAGAATGTAACGACCCGACCGGTCATTTTGCCTTTTAGAACCCCGTTTCCCTAAATAAAGCCTCCTGTACTTGCTTTAACTAATTTACGACTTGCGGGGGACGATTGGTTCGGGAATTGGAAGAGTTCTGAGCAAAAAATATGTCTTGTTGCCTCTTTAAGATTTTATTAAAAGACCAAGTTTGATTTCGGTCAACTTTTTGGGAAAACGGACCCGGATTCGTGATTTGACAATTTCGGAGGGTCCGTGGGAAAATATGGGACCCGAGTAATGAATTTTTAATCAAAATTGTTTAATTGAAGTTTTAAAGAATTAAAGAAACTAAGTAATCAATGATTCCCTAGGTATCGGGCTCGAATTTTGGTTCCGAAGCTTGGTACAGGTCCGTGATGTTGTTTAAGACTTGCCCGTAAAATTTGGTGCCAATCCGAGTAATTTAAGGGCGTTTTGACCCGTTAGAGGAGAATTAAGAACTTGAAGTTCAATAGGTTGATTCATTTGGTTTTAGGGGGTGATTCCTAGATTTAGCGTTGTTTTGAGTGTTCCGAGGGTGCGAGTAGGTCCGCCTCGTGATTTCAGATTTGCCGGTATGTTCGGGCGGGGCTCGGGAGCCCCGAGCGTCAAACGAGCGAGGTTCTAGCAAAGTAGGAAATTTAAGAAAACAACTTTCAGTTGCTGCTTCTGTCATAACCGCATCTGCGGTTCTTGGACCGCAGATGTGGTCAATCTATCGCAGAAGCGGAAAGGGGCCAGGCCAAGGGAAACCGCAGAAGTGGCCCAGAGGCCGCAGAAGCGGTTCCGCTTATGCGACCCCTGGACCACAGAAGCGGTCCACCCACCTTAGGCCCAAGCCGCAGAAGCGGTCCAAGCCCTTTTGCCCAGTTCCGCAGATGCGGCTCCCTTTTCGCAGGTGCCGCAGAAGCGGAAATCGCTGGGCAGTAGGCTTCATTTAATTCGAACTCAAACACCATTTTATCATTTTACACTCAACCTTGGGGCGCTTTGGGAACTCTTGAGAGAAGGTTTCAACTTAGCATTTCAAGGTAAGTTATTTCCACTCATAATTAGTTTATATACATGTATATTAGGTAGATTAAACACTAAAAATTAGATAAAATCAAAGGGTTAGAGCTAGACCTAGGGTTTTAATAAAACTAAGATTTAAGCATGAAATTTGTTATGAAATGGACTAGAAATCATATATTATTTATCCTTAGGTTGTAGAGAACAATTTCCTTCGAAAAATTTCGAAATCCGGGTACGTGGGCCCGGGGTCGGAATTTAGGAAACTTGTGGAAAGGGTTGGGAAATTAGTTAAATAGTTAGGATTCGGCCTTTTAAGCCTTTATTGACTAGTTCTTACTTATTTTAACTAGTTTGTGATCGTTCGTCTCCAAATTGAGAGTTTGGGCTTGTTCTTGATATCGGAAGTGCACTTCGGAGCGAGGTGAGTCTCCTTTCTAACCTTGTAAGAGGGAATTGTCCCCATAGGTATAATAATTGAATTAATTGTCATTATATTCGGGGTCTACGTACGCACTAGATGACGATAGTCCGTATGTAGTGGCTATTATGTTAAGTCCGGGTAGTCTAGGACCCATAGGCATTCTCTACGTGACATTCTAGTACGTGTTGATTAATTCGGATTTATATGAACTATTTTGAGTAAGAAGAATGAGACTAGAGAATTACCCTTATCCTGTTTGGTCCTTTAAGGGAGAATACTGGGCATTTCTGTGTATGGCTACTCCTCATATACATGTTAATTGTTAATTTTGCTTGTTAATGAGCTTATTTTCTATTTGACCGCGTCGCATGGGTGATTCGCGAGCGGGGTAATAGATGCATCTATGGTTCGAGCCGTTCGACCCTCGGCAGTGCACATTTTATTTTATGTTGGATCGGGTCGTACGTTCCACGATGATTATTTGCATATGTTTTTCTTAGAAATCCTTCAAGGGATGAGATACATATTTGCTTAGACTATGGACAAGCATTCTTGTTAGTGTTTGGGAAAGAACTGTTACTCCATGATTATTAAATGTAAATAGCTTGAGATATACATGCTTATTATAAACTCTTCGCATATTAATTGACCCTAGTAAGTATCAAGTCGACCTCTCGTCTCTACTTCTTCGAGATTAGACAGGATACTTACTGGGTACATATTGTTTTTGTACTCATACTACACTTCTGTACTTAAATGTACATGATCTGAGGCAGGTGGATCTGGTTATCATTCCGGTGCGTATCCGTGAGCGGACTTGGGACTTCTACGGTGAGCTGCTTTCCCTCCATGTCGACCCGCAGCCGAAGAAGTCTTTCTTTGTATTTCTATTTTCTGTCTCTTTGGACTCAAACAGTAGGATAGTATGATATTCTTTTGGATGTATATTGTACTAGTTGCCCGTAGCTTGTGACACCAGGTTCTGGCACACAATTTGGTAGACGATTATTTTGGGGTAGTGTAATTATATTACTTACAGTATTTCGCTCTTTTGTTTTAAATTCCAAGTTAAGTGTTTATTCCACTTCTTTCTATTTAAGAAGCAACATAAGAATTTTAGTAATGTTTCTGCAATGGCTTGCCTGACAAGGGTGTCAGGCGCCCTCATGACCTATTATGGAAATGGGTCGTGACATCTGGTTTTACATGAATGTTGCTATTCGGAGATTGATTTGACGATTTAATTTATCATACTGAGTTATTTTTTTATATGATGAGCCCAATTATTTTACTGCCTAGCTATAAGTGAAATACTATAGATACACCTTTTTTTTAATTAAGCCAATCATCTAGGTTTTCACATCCTGTGGTGTGGGGGATTTGGCGAGACCTCTACCATGTCTATACCAATCAAAAATGTACACAGGAGGGGGACATGGACCTGACCTCCTTCTAATCCTGAACAACATGGGGGGATACAAATATTTACATCCCACTCATGTTCAGCTACCAAAAGATTCAACTCACAAAGAAATTAGCCTTTTGTACCTAGTTCTAAAACTAAGTAATTGCCATCTATCTAGTTGAAAAGGCCCTTTTAACTTTCCTGGGAGTTGTTGGAAATAGTAAAAGAAAGAACTTTCGCCCGAAATAGCAGCATTTTTGGCAAGCCGGTCGGCTACTTGATTAGCTTCCCTGTAGAAGTGGGCAATATTAACATCTGTTTGTGTAAGAATCTATCCAGTTTCTTCGACCATCTTCTTGAGTTTGAGATTATTTTTATTGCCTTGTATCAACATGTTGGCAATAATCTGCGAGTCTAACTCCAATTCAATGTTGTTGTATCCTTGGCGGACGGCCCATTGGATTCCCTTTTTAGCAGCCATAGCCTCAGTGGGATTGTTTGTATTACACTGGACCGGTAGGGAGAAAGCCATGATCAGTTCACCTTGTTCGCCCCGTACTATTCCCCTATTCCTACTTTACATGTTTCCTTGAAATAGCTTCCATTTGTATTCACTTTGATCTTTCTACGAGAATGTTTCTGCCAGCTAATCTGTAGTACTCTGAAGGTTGGTCTCCATCTTTCATTCTTTTTACAGAACCTTGGCCAAGACTCTATTTTACTGATTTTTGGGAGTGTCATATCTAGAGCCGCTTGTATGGTCCAGTTTATATGCATTTTCATGCTCCTGACTTAAAATTTATTTTGTTTACCATACCTACATGAACTCCAATTTCTCCATATTTCCCTACACACGACCAAAGGGATAGCTTAAAGAATGAATTTGTGAAAGTTGTTATTTGATTTTGTGTCCCACTAGTTTTTAAAAATTATCCTAATGCTCAAGTTTTCATGTTTGATGCCCAGGTGGGGCTCTAAAAGCTTGACATAATCGTTGAGCTCTTCTCCTTCTATGAAGACATGTTGCATTGAGTCTTCCTTAGGATTGTTACAACACCTACATCTGGAAATAACATGGTTACCAAATTTAGAAATAAATTCATCAAAAGGAAGCTTACCAAGATATAGTCTCCAAGCGAAGAAGGAGATTTTGAAGGGGATGCAATTGAGCCACATGTTGTGAAGAGATGGATTCTTTGATTTTCTACTACTTATTGTATGCCAGGCACTTTTGTTGGAATATTGACCATCTGCAGAGGTATCCCATAATACATAGTCTTCTTGACGTTGATCTCCAATTTCAATAGCACTGATGTGCAAAGCAAACTGCTCGTTCAGAGTGTTGATTAGTTTGTTCATATTCCAGCTGCCCTCTTGAATGAATTATTTAACAGTAGTGTTTTTACTCTTTCTGCCATTTGGAAAAAACTTGGCTAATGGCCCTTCACCTGACCTGTTATCCCACCAGAAGGTGTTATTGCCCTCGTTAATATTCCAAATCATGTTTTCTTTTACTTTGTCTCTAATTTGGGTCATATGTTTCCAAGCATGTGAGTTACCTGATGCCCACTTTTTTGCCACAGGGTGAGATTTAATGCAATATTTTAGCTCTAAGGTGGGTTGCCCATAGAGTATTTTGAGTTCTAAATCTCCACCACCTCTTCATGGCTAAAGTATTACTAATATCCTCCATAGACCCTATGCCAATGCCACAATCTTCTTTAGGAAGGCACATGTTCCTCCAAGTACTCCAATGATACTTCTTTGTATCCACTGAAGTGCCCCATAAGAACCTAGCCAAATACTTTTCAATCAAATTTAGGGTGCCTTTTGGAGGACTCATAGCGGAAAGAGTGTGAATAGGCAGAGATTGAAGGACATTTTTAATAAGTACCATTCTACCACCATAAGTAAAGAGCCTGCCCTGCCACCCATTCGATCGCTTACCCACTTTGGTCACCATCGGGTCAAGTGAGAGAGTTTTTTCCTGACCACATATATGGAGCAACCTAGATAGTTAAAGGGAAAACTTTTTTCCATGAAGACCGTAGTTGTTCTCATCCTGTTGATTCTTTATGCTCTTGCTTTCTAATCTGTGAGAAAGAAACTATTGTCGCCATTAACCTTTTGCCCTGAGGCTCTCTCGTAGTTGCTTACTTGTTGCATAATCAATCTGACTGATTTGCTATTGCCAATAGATCACAATCATCCGCATAAGCCAAGTGGTTGATAAGAGGACATCTTTGATTCATGTGAAACGGAGTGAAATTTAGATCAGAATGAAGCTTATTCAAGGATCTGGACAGTACTTCTGCGGCTATGATAAATAAAGAAAGTGACAGAGGATCGCCTTGCTTCATCCCTTGTGAAGATGTAATGAACCCCCTTCTCGATCCATTAATAACAATAGAATACCAGGCTTCTGACACCAACCTCAAGATGATATCAATCCACGTTTCTGCAAATCCAAACCTTCTCATAACAGAAGCTAAAAAGGTCCATGAAAATATGTTGTATGCCTTGGCCATGTCTAGCTTGGTTACCACCTTTGTTTTCTTTTCTAATTCCATGTATGATCTCTTGAGCTAGCATCGCATTCTCTGTAATGAGCCTTCCTTTCACAAAGCTACTTTGATTGTCTGAGATCAACTTTGGTAGAAGAGTGTTTAACATGCCTGCAAGGATTTTTGAAATGATTTTTGTACTGAAGTTGGTTAGGCTGATGGGTCTTAATTCTGTGAAATTGGTAGGGTACTCAACCTTGGGAATTAACAAAATGCAGGAGTGGCAATAAAATTTGGTAAGGTTGCGACTATTAAATAATGTCTAGACAAAAGTTGTTATATCATCTTTGATTGTTTCCCAACAAGTCTGGAATAACCCAATTGAAACCATTTGGACCAGCTGCATTGTGCTGACTGAGGTTGAAAGCTGCATCCCTAATCTCATTGATTTCTGGAATAGTTGTCAGATAATCATTCTCTTAAGTAGAGATGATATTTGGAATGCAATTCAGGATCGAGTTATTCATTGTAGGAGTTTAAAGATTGAAAAGTTTCTCGAAATGCTTCTGTATGCGGTGTAATAGGAGGGTCCAATTTCTCGTCATTAGGGCACTTAGAGAGATCACCTCGAAGGCTCGAGGTTACGGCCGAGTTTCCTCCCTCGAGGTTTCGTCGACGAACCTCAACCTCAAGGCTAGTAATGATTCACGGTNCGAAAGACCGGTTAAACAGGCTACCACGACATAGGCAAAAAAGCTTCAACCATGTCAGCTCCTAAACACTAGCTTCGAGATACTTAGCCTCCGAGCCAAATCTCCCAAGGTGACTCGATCATCGCCATATAATGACTCACAATCGAGGTTTTTATTAAACTGTCGAAGAGTTAGGAAACACTTTCAAAATCCTATCGGGGAAAATAAAGCCTACACAAAAGGTCTCATCGACCCAAGGCGTAAGAGCCATTGTCGCCAGCCCGCATAAAATGTCATATCGACCCAAGGCATAAGAGCCATTGTCACCAGCCCACATAAACGGTCGCACCGACCCAAAGCATAAGAGCCACTATCGCCAGCTTAAAATCGAAAACTTGAGGGTCGAATGAGCTCGAGTCGAAACCCGACTCGGAGACTGAACCCAAAGCAGTTAACTAAAAATGCCCAAGAACAAAAGCGTAAGAGCTCAAACGCCAGCTTACACTAAAAGGTCGCTTCGACCCAAGGCATAAGAGCCATTGTCGCCATCCCGCACAAATACAAAACTTGAGGGTCAAAAGAGCTCGAGTCGAAACCCGACTCGGAGGCTAAACCCAAAAAAGTTGATCAAAACACGCCTAAAAACAAAAGCATAAGAGCTCAAACGCTAGCTTATTCTAAAGGCTCGAGTCGGCCAAATACATAAAGGCCTACGGAGATATCGGTAATCTAAGGACTCCTATCGACTCAAAGACCAGTTCAGCTGACCAAATTCGAGACATAAAGAGATACGAAAGAAGTACAACCGCAAGGTTTTCTTTTGTACATACACATATAAGAAAAAATGCATTCTCCATTTACAAAACATGCTTTGAAAATGCTACATACAGATGGCAGAATCTACNCTACCTTTTCCCCCCATCCGCAGTCTTTTCTCACTGACCCAAGATATCCCTCTCCTATCGAAGAAGCAAACTTCAAGGTATGCTCCCGTTGATCCTGAACAGTGGGGTACTTCTCCGACGATAAGTCCCCTCTCGAAGCAAAATGCCCCGGTTATCGCGAAGGCTTACGTCATAAGTGTGATATCATCAATATGACATCATCACGGTAAGTCCGAAGAGTGGGATGTCAAAATCGTTTCTTATCGTTCTACTACAAGAAACGAGAGGACTATCTGTATGCGGTGAAATTGGAGGGTCCGATTCCGAGAGATCACCTCGAAGGCTCGAGGTTACGGCCGAGTTTCCTCCCTCGAGGTTCGTCGACGAACCTCAAGCTCGGGGCAGTAATGATCACAGTAATTGTAGAAATGGGGAGTTTCCAAGGCACACAGCTAGGGCTGACAAAGTCTAGCGGGCTACTCTAATCCCAAATCAGGGCGTCATCTAGCTGTCCCATCTCCATATCTTTGTAAGTAATGCATTTTGTACTATATTGGGATTCCCCTCATATATAAAGGTGAACCCTTGTCATTTGTAGGGGATCTGTTGCTCCATGCTGAATGCATAACAACATTCTCTCTGCTCTCTAACACACTCTTTTGATATTATTATTTCCATTTATTATCTTCATCATTGTTCATCATTTATTGCTTATCATTGGCCATAAAGAGCCTTCGTTGATTTTATTATAGTTGTTAGTCGCTCTCCAACTGCCTTCGATAGCTCCCAGCCGAGCATCGGAATCGACCTCGAGGCCCCTCAATCGACAAGCTCGAGGCCCCAATTGTTAACCTGTCGGTTTGGTTATCGCCTTACTCCTAACTCTTATCTCGTTCCTAAGTCTCACACATAGCATCAACTGCTTAACAACCGGCATAAAAATAGATCACGTATTATTATAGTCCCATTATCAAATTTAATTGTTATTACCATTTTCACGGTACAGTTTGGCGCCCACCGTGGGGCTAAAAATAATAGTGATTATTTTCTTTCTGGTTTAACCACGTAACGCAAGTTATCTTTTACACTTTTCTTGTCCAAGATCTTTGATTTCAGGTCAAATGTCTAACTTAGTAGACGCACGTGAAAACATTGACCTCGAAGACCACAGAGAAAATGGCATTGATGTCCCAGGTGTTGGTGTACCACCACAAAACCCTGAGAACGCACCAGAACTGATTTCCGTGGACACGGTTTCACGCGACGCTCAACACGTCGAAAGAAGCTCCCACACCAACAGGAGCATACACCAAGGCGACCAACAAGAAGCCCAGAAACCCCCAGCTCGGGAAGAACGGGAGGTCAGCCTTCATGTTATTTTTGAAATGTTGCAGGCACAACAACTAGCTATTGCTCAGTTGCAAAGTTACTAGAAAACTCCTAGCAGGGTAGCACCGGGGACAGCTCCCCCAGCCGAGCAGATATCGGAGAGATCGAGCAATAACGGGTCGATAGCCGATCCCTTCATCATAAAGATGCTTGAGGACCTCACTAGAAGGATCGAATCGGGCGAGAAAATGATAGAAGCCAACGATAAGAAGGTCGAGACTTACAACTCCAGGGTCGATCAAATTCCAGGAGCGTCCCCGATCTTGAAAGGTGTGGACTCAAAGAAGTTCGTACAGAAGCCGTTCCCATAGGAAGCGGCCCCGAAACCCATTCCAAACAAGTTCAGAATGCCAGACCTTTCGAAATATAACGGTACCTCAGATCCCAATGAGCACGTTACCGCTTACACCTGTGCAGTAAAGGGCAACGACCTAAGGGACGACGAGATCGAGTTTGTCCTGCTGAAGAAGTTCGGGGAAACACTTTCTAAATGGGCCATTATGTGGTACCACAACCTGGCCCCAAACTCTATAGATTCATTTGCCATGCTGGCAGATTCCTTCATAAAGGCGTATGCCGGGGCCATCAAGGTGGCCACGAGGAAATTCGATGTCTTCAAGATTAAGCAGAGGGATAATGAGATGCTACGAGAGTTCGTATCTCACTTTTAGGTTGAACGAATGGAACTACCACCAGTCTCCGACGACTGGGTGGTGCAGGCCTTCACTCAAGGTCTGAACGAACGAAGCTCGGTGGCTTTGAAACAGCTGAAGCAGAACCTAGTCGAGTACCCGGCCGTGACTTGGTCGGATGTCCATAACTGATACCAGTCGAAAATCAAGGTCGAGGACGACCAGCTAGGGGCCCCCTCGGGCTCGGTATACCCAAGCAAGCTTCTGGCAAAGGAGCCAAAACCAAACAGAGAAAGGTACCATCCATACATCGAAGACAGGAGGAATGCCCCAAGGCGCAACGTACCCCGCAACGATCGAAGGATGGACCAAGGACAGAATCCTCGGGGACTCGTCAACGGAGCCGGATTTGATAGGCACACGGGGCCAATAGAGGCACCTCGCTTGTCAGAATACAAATTCAACGTCGATGTATCAGACATCGTGTTCGCCATCAGTAAAATCAGAGACGCCAAGTGGCCCAGGCCCGTAGAATCAGATCCTTCACAAAGGAATCATAACTTAGTGTGTGAATTCCACAACACGCACGGCCATAGGACCGAGGATTGCCACCAGCTCCGAGAAGAAGTAGCCAGACTACTCAATAAAGGTCACCTCCGAGAATTCTTATGCGACCGAGCCAAAAATCAGTTCAGGGAAAGAGAAACGACCAAGAAGAACGAAACGAGTGAACCCCAACACGTCATCCATATGATCTTGGGAGGCATCGATGCCCCGCAGGAACCCGTGATGAGAAGGACAAAAATATCCATCATTAGAGAAAAGCAAACTCGAGGCTACGTACCCGAGGATGCCCTCACATTCAGTGACGAGGACATCGAGACCTTGTCTTAGCCTCAGAACGACGCACTGGTAATCTCTTTCCTTGTAAATACATTTCAAATTAAACGTGTACTTGTGGATCCAGGTAGCTCGGCCAACATTATTAGGTCGAGGGTGGTAGAGCAGCTTGGACTGCTTGACCAAATCGTACCCGCCCCTCGAGTCCTCAATGGATTCAACATGGTGAGCAAAACAACGAAAGGGGATATCACCCTCCCAGTCAACGTGGCCGGCACAACCCAAAATGCCAAGTTCCATGTCATCGAGGGAGACACGTGGTACAACGCCTTGCTCGGAAGGCCATGGATACACTGCATGAGAGCAGTGCCATCCACCCTCCATCAAATGATGAAATTCCCGACAAAGGATGGGATTAAAAGCGTCTACGGGGAACAGCATGCGGCGAGAGAAATGTTCGCGGTGCACGATGCGGCCCCGACGCCGGTACCTCCACCCTCGAAGGAGCCAAAGGATTATCAAACAGTAAAATAGTGATAGCAACCTACGCCCTTGGCTAAGTCCGAACCAAATGAAGCGAAGGACCGTACCGCATCCTCATGACGAACGGTCGAAACATCGCCGACACATTTCATACTAAGGTGTGACTGTCTCTTTTCTCTTTCAATTACATTCTACGCTGACCTGAGTGCAGGTATTCGATAAAAATGGCCAATGCACTCTCCAACTCGAAGGTCTTAGGTTTCAAAAGCATGCGTTGCACTCTTTTCCTTCGACCGGGTGTTCATCCCAAAAAGGGTTTTACCGGCAAGGTTTTTAACGAGGCAACACCTATATGCTACCTAAGGAAAACTCAACAAGTATTCAAGGCTTCTTTTGCAATCAACCTTGAATACTGGGGGGCATCCCCCCGGAAGATTACCTTCTCGGAGAAGCTAAGACATGCTGAACAGGGTCCCAATAGGAAAATGATGTACCGGGCCAAACGGTCGAACGAACCGTGTCCGTATAGCCGGGCCCCCGGCGGAAAAAACATGTATATTTGTACCAAGTAATCGAAGAATATCTCTTATCAAAACATCTCACGCTCCAAAGAAATTCTGCATTTTCGCAAAAATGACTCCTCTGACAAAGACGTCCGGAGCACTCGGGGACTAGCGTCAACAATTCAACACCTGAGCGATCTCTGGATCGGAACTCCACTCATAAGCCCACAACGAGGCAAAATCGCGAAACATCTCCAAAGCCGAAAATGTCCCGAACACTCGGGGACTGGCGTAAAAAACTCGAGTCCACACGCCCCCCGGGTCAGAAACTCCGGAATCGTAAGCCCTCAACGAAGCAATACCATCTCCATCATAATGGCTCCCGAGCAGAGAAATCCTCCACGACTCGGGGACTTCCGTCAATCGCTATCTCCATCATAATGGCTCCCGAGCCGAGAAATCCTCGATTACTCGGGGACTGCCGTCAATCGCCATCTCCATCGGCTTATCAAAAATCCGAGGCCATAAGACCCCAAATGGGCAGCCTCGGTCTCGTAAGACCTATATGAGGCAACAATAATATCTGTAAGACCTCAAGCAAGGCATGAACCACGCTTGTACCAAGCGGCAACATCTGTAAGAACTCAAGCAAGGCATGAACCGTACTTGTACCAAGTATCTAAAAACTGTAAGACCTCAAAGGCATGAAAATTTTGTAAGACCTTACTAAAGGCATAAACCTGATCTCAAAGTTAAGGCTATATATCAAACTTGTAAGACCCCTAAAAGGCATACCCTCGATATAGACGCCGAAACTACTTCCCTCGGGACTAAAGCCATCCAAACACAAATGACAGCGGTCACAAGGCTGTACCAGCCAAACTAACGCGACTCGGGGATGCCCGACCGTCGCTACAAAATCACAGGCCTTCAATTACTTCGATTCTACTTCGAAAAGAACCGGTTAAATAGGCTATCCTTGACATAGGCAAAAGAGCTTCGACCATGTCTGCTCCTGAACATTGGCTTCGAGATACTCAGCCTCCGAGCCAAACCTCCCGAGGTGCTCGATCATCGCCATATAATGACTCGCAATCGAGGTTTTTTTATTAAACCGTCGAAGATTTAGGCAAACACTTCCAAAAAATCCTTATCGAGGGAAAAATAAAGCCTACACAAAAAGTCTCATCGACCCAAAGCGTAAGAGCCATTGTCTCTAGCCCACGTAAACGGTCGCACCGACCCAAAGCGTAAGAGCCACTGTCGCCAGCTTAAAATATGAAAACTTGAGGATCAAATGAGCTCGAGTCGAAACCCGACTCAGAGACTAAACCCAAAACAGTTAACTAAAAATGCCCAAGAGCAAAAGCATAAGAGCTCAAACGCCAGCTTACACTAAAAGGTCGCTTCGACCCAAGGCATAAGAGCCATTGTCGCCAGCCCGCACAAATACAAAACTTGAGGGTCAAAAGAGATCGAGTCGAAACCCGACTCGGAGACTAAACCCAAAAAAGTTGATCAAAACATGCCTAAAAGCAAAAGCATAAGAGCTCAAACGCCAGCTTATACTAAAGGCTCGCGTCGACCAAATACATATTAGCCTACGAGCCAGCCTAATGAGCCTCAGGGCCATATCGCGAATCTAAGGATTCCTATCGACTCAAAGACCAGTTCACCTGGCCAAATTCGAGACAGAAAGAGATACGAAAGAAGTAAAGCCGCAAGGTTTTCTTTTGTACATACACACGAAAAAACGCAATCTCCATCTACAAACATGCTTCGAAAAAGTTATATACAGATGGTAAAGTCTACGCTCCCCTGGGAGCTACGGCCTGTCGGCCTCATCTTCGCTTTCTTCGGTGTCGGACAGGAGCAACCGAGCATGACGCTCGTTCGCCCTCGCTCGCGCCAACTCTTCCGAGAGGACAAAACCCCTAGCACGAATCTCCTCGAGAACCTTCCTTCGAGAATTGCAACGAGCATACTCTTTGATCCTATCTTCGCGATCGAGGATCCTCCTCAGCACAGCTTGAGCATCAGCAGCGTCTTTTGAATAGATCGCCATCTCCTGGTCAGCCTTAGTTCGGCTCATCGCGGCTTCAGCCCGGGCATCAACGATCTCAGCCTTGACCTTCAAAAGCTCAGACTCGAGCTTCGTAATCACATCTGTTTGAACCAAAGAATTATCACAAGCTAAGCAAAGTTGAGCCTCAAGGGCGGAGACTTTGCCTAGAGCACCCTCCTCTGATGAAGTCTGAGTGTTCGCCTGAGCCTTCAACTCATCATACTTGTGCTTGGTTCGGCCAACTTCGTTCCGAAGGTGCTCCAGGTCCTCTGCCTTTTTCTGCAACTGAAATAAACAAAACATCAGCCTCAGGAGCTAGAAGAAAGAACACACGCTCAGTCGGAACAAAAACTACCTGCTCCTTTAAATAGCTCTCATAATTCAAGCTCCGACTCGCCTCATACTGTAAATATGCCAGCTCGCTTTCCCTTTCTTTGCAAAGGCACCTAAGGGATTTCCCCTCATCTAGAGCTTCCTGCAGCCTGGCCTCACGGCGAAGCGGCTCGGACTTAAGCTTGTCGAAAGCCTGAAAAAGAAAACCCAATAAGGAAGGGAAGACGCGAAACTCAAAAGGCCTATGCCGAAACTCACCGCATAATGAAGCCGCTGGACTTCCTCGAAGGCCGAGCACACATCTGCTAGCCTGGCTCCCCCGGCTCCGAAAAAGTCGACCCCAGTCGAGGCCTGGTGGCTCGGCTCATATGACCCCGGGTTATGAGCATCCCTCGAAGTACCTCCTACGGAGAAAGAGGACGACAGTAGAGGAAAAACCGCCTTTCCAAAACCAGAAATCACGGGCATGGCAGGCTCAGTTAATACTTCCACTCCAGGCCCCCGGTCCAGGTTCACCTTGCTTTGAGCACCATCGCCTCGCAAAAGGTACTTCCTGCTTATTGTCATCATCCTTTGGCCCAGAAGCCAGCAACCCTTCTCTCTCTCCAAAGGGGCATGGCCTCACCTCGGAAGGCCCCTCGGTGCCTGCAATAAAGGGTTAGTACGCAGGAAGAGAAAGAGTGTTTCCAACCGAGAAAAGGGAAGAGAACAAATTGCTCAGCACATACCATGATGTTTTGCCTCCCATCGACCCCTAGACAAAGCTCGCCACTTACGCTCGTCGCGGGTCGAGTGGGTCTCCAACTCCCGAGCCCAATTTGGCAGATCAGGGATCTCGCGCGGCGTCCATGAAATCGCTGCAGAAGAGGAAACGAGGCACATTTACGAAGCCAGCCTTCGCCATATACAAAACTAAGAAGACACGAAGTGTACCACTTACGTGTATAATTCCATTCCTTCGGGAATGTCATAAACTCCACAGGGATAATATCAACAGTCCGAATTCGGACGAATCGACTAATCCACTCCCAGTCCCCATCTCCTTCGTCATCAACAACGAAAGGCATGGTCAACCGGCATCGTATAGTTAACAGGCCTCGATGGTGAAAAGGCCGGTACAGCCTGATAAAATGGCTAAGCGTGAATTTGAGCCCTGCCTTCTCCGCGAAGAACCTCATCATCAGTACTATCCTCCAAAATGACGGATGAATCTGCGGCAAGGTAACCTGATATTTCCGACAGAAATCAAGCATGACCCTGTCAGGGGGGCCTAGCGTGAAGGGGTACGTATATATGTTAAAAAAAAACCCTCAGCATGATCCATGATGCCCTCATCCGGGGAAAGTATTTGTAGCTCTACCTTTTCCCCCCATCCGCAGTCTTTTCTCACTGACCCAAGATATCCCTCTCCTATCGAAGAAGCAAACTTCAAGGTATGCTCCCGTTGATCCTGAACAGTGGGGTACTTCTCCGACGATAAGTCCCCTCTCGAAGCAAAATGCCCCGGTTATCGCGAAGGCTTACGTCATAAGTGTGATATCATCAATATGACATCATCACGGTAAGTCCGAAGAGTGGGATGTCAAAATCGTTTCTTATCGTTCTACTACAAGAAACGAGAGGACTATCTGTATGCGGTGAAATTGGAGGGTCCGATTCCGAGAGATCACCTCGAAGGCTCGAGGTTACGGCCGAGTTTCCTCCCTCGAGGTTCGTCGACGAACCTCAACCTCAAGGCAGTAATGATCACGGTAATGGTAGAAATGGGCAGTTTCCAAGGCACACAGCTAGGGCTGACAAAGTCTAGTGGGCTACTCTAAACCCGAAGCAGGGCGTCATCTTGTTGTCCCATCTCCATATCTTTGTAATTAATGCATCTTGTACTATGTTGGGATTCACCTCATATATAAAGGGGAACCTTTGTCATTTGTAGGGGATCTGTTGCTCCATAGTGAATGCATAACAACATTCTCTCTGCTCTCTAACACACTCTTTTGATATTATTATTTCCATTTATTATCTTCATCATTGCTCATCATTTATTGCTTATCATTGGCCATAAAGAGCATTCGCTGATTTTATTATAGCTGTTAGTTGCTCTCCAACTGCCTTCGATAGCTCCCAGCCGAGCATCGGAATCGACCTCGAGGCCCCCGAATCGACAAGCTCGAGGCCCCGATTGTTAGTCGGTTTGGTTATCGCCTTACTCCTAACTCTTATCTCGTTCCTAAGTCTCACACATAGCATCAACTGCTTAACAACCGGCATAAAAATAGATCACGTATTTTTAGAGTCCCATTATCAAATTTAATTGTTATTACCATTTTCACGGTAAACAGCTTCACAGTTGCCTTGGCAATCTTGTCATCCCCTTGCACCCATCTGTCTCTATGATTTTTGATTCTATGGATGTGGAGTCTTCTTCTCCTAACTCTGAGGACACTGTGAAAGTAGTTGCATTTGTAATCGCCCTCCTGAAACCATTTAACTTTGGATTTTTGTCTTAGAATATTCTCCTGTATTCCAAGCCATTTAACATATTCCGCATGAGCTTTGTTAAGCTCTTCCCCACTATCCTCCGAGTTGTGTTGAAGATCCAACTCTTCAAGTTGTTGTACTTTGACTTCCCATTTATTGAACTTCTCGTATATGTCGCCAATGATTTCTCTAGAGCACTGACTGAGATTTCTGGCCAGTGTTTGCAACTTAGTCTTTAATCTCCACATATCATATCCTTGTACAGAAGTGCTCCATGATTCTTGAACTACTTTCATAAAACCAGGCTGTTGTACTAAAAAATTAAGGAACCTGAAATACTTGATAACCTCTTGTTGATCATTCCGACATTTCACGAGTAAAGGTTGATGATCTGAACCTGTTCTCATGAGATTCCTAACATAATTTTGTTGAAATTTTTGAGCCCATTGGTCGTTGATCAAGATTTCGTCCAACCTCTTCCAAATTCTCTTCCTTGGACGTCTATTGTTGCACCAAGTATGTTTATGTCCCGCATTCCTAATATCCAGAAGACCACATGTTTCCATGGTGGTAACAAAGTCAAAGCTTTTGTAAGCTCTATATGGACTGCCTCCCAGCTTCTCCCCCAACTCTACCATAACAGTAAAGTCATCATCCGTACACTAAGGCCCATTGATAATATTAGTCATGTACTCTAAACCTTCCCATGGAGCTTTTCTTTCTATAGCACTGCACTTAGCATTCACCGTCGTGACATAATTGTCATCACTTATACTATTTCTCTTGAAGCAAAGAGTAACTTATTGGTCTTCATTGGCAACTAGATTTTCCTAGTAATTCCAAAAGCCCCAAATTTTCCCACTGGTATTAGCCAAACACTCAAGATAGCCATAAAATCGCAGTTGTTAATGTTGACTAAGTTTTTCAAACAAAATGGCCTTTCTAAACCTAACACCCCTTATATTTCAGAATATGGCACTAATCATTGGAAACTTGATTCCGAGTACCATGTTTTTGTTCCTTCCTTCTTTGTGAATGACTGTCTTTTGTTTTGGATTTTTTTCATGTCCTTCTTTGTCTGTTTTTTCCTTTCCCATTTTCTAGACATGAATTTTCCTTTGTTCTAGCTATCTCTTGCGACTTCTCAAAGCTATCTCTTTGCTTGACAACATTGATGTTTGAAGAAGTTGAGTTAGCTTGTTGTTGCTCAATTCCATCCTCCTAGTTGTTCTGGTCACTTTGTGTGGCCTCTTTGTCTTGGTCCTCGCCAAACAGTTCTAAAACCAATTTGATAAGAGGTTAATTTCTTATTTCTGTGTCTGTGCTGCTGGAAGGATATTGATGGCTGTTGTGTTCCTTTTTCCCTGTCTTGTTGCTGTCATGGGCATCCTGATCTCTTCTATCATTTTTTTCGTCTTGTTCACTTTCATACTCCTTGTTTTCTGAACACTTGGTTCTCCTTTCTGCTATTGTGTGTCTTTCATTGTCTATGTCAGTGCTGCTACTTTCAAAAACCTCTTGAGATTGGTTTGTTGTGTAATCCTTAGTAAATGATTGGTTTGCTGAGTGTTCTTCAATGGACTTGTTTGTTTGAACATCTGTACTCTTTTTGACCTGTTGTTGTGAAATTGCCTCACTACCCAATATTTCGTCTGCTATCTTTTCTATGTGCGTTAGCTGCTTGATTCTCTTGTTGATTTCTTTGTTAACTTTACACTTGCCATGTGTTATTGTTGGTTTAAATAACACTATACTCTTTTTCCGGGGAATCTTTTTCTTCTTTCCCTTGCCCATATGGGTTCCTTTTTTCTCTTTTATCGGTTACTCTTAGTATTGGGTACTTGTCATGTCTCTTCTTCCTTATTTTACTTTCCATCTCTGTTCTTGCAGTTTGTAACCACTTTTCCACTTGTTTGGCCCATGACTCGTGTAGTTTGCTCCTCCTGTTTTCCTTGTGTTTCTTGTGCTGTATTGGTTTGCTCCTTCTTCGTTGTATTTTGACTGGTGTGCGTCTCCCCTGTGTAACTCTTGTGATTATCTCCTCTACCAGCGGATTCATTAGTATCTCTATTTTTTATCTCTTTTTCCATATGTTTTTCTCGTTCCAGCGCCCCTGCATTGCGCAACAGAGTGCCCCAGAATCCTACATTGCTTACAATACTTTGGTACTCCTTCATGTTGCAACTTCTGAGTGAAGCCTTTTAGCGAGTTAGTTTCTTCCTCTTGGCTCACCCATGCAGAGTTAATCATAGGCTTTGTAAGATCGATTTCAACTCTAACTTTTTCCATCCCTGGCCTTGTCCTATAATCAGCTTCTATGTACATCGATAATGGCACACCCAGTGGTCCCAATATCTGTTTAACATAGTGCCAAGTATGGCAATGAAATGGAAGACCCGGCAGTAATGACACTATAGGAAGTCCTCTTCCGGCTTGAAATCAGAGGACCATTTTTGAAGCCACATAACCATTACATTAATTTCAACTGACCTTCTGAACCAAACTTTTTCGCAATCTTCATCATTGGTTACATCCATGAACACTGTTCGAAAATCGTAGACCCCAATTTTTGCTTCTCCTTTGAGCGACACTTTTTCAACAAAGATTGATCTAATTCGTTCAATATTAGTTCTTGTTCTCAGAAACTTACTAATGATTGTGTATTTACACTCTTTTGCCATCACTCCATAGTAGTTGCTAGCTTTAAATATAACTGCCGGAATTCCGTTATGGGTCGAAACTCTAGCTTTTACATTTGGGTCGCCCAATCTAACACATATGAGTTTACCATGAGTTGCTACTGTAGTTGCATAGTCAATCTTATGAGGGTTTGATTCTTCATTGTTGGTCGTCCTAGCTGGGGGAGCTAAATTTTCCACTGGACGTGCCTGCCCAAAGTCGGCCGACGTCCCTATTCGACGGTGTGTGTGCACCACTCTCCCAAAAAGGGGGAGATATGTTACCGTTCTGTGCTGTAAGGTTCAATTGTACAGAGAAAAAAAGTTTAGAGAGAGGTTTGAAATGGTGTAGTGAGTCAAATACTATATATGAATCTTTAATTGAATTTGAAGGAGATAATTCTTGATTGCAATAGGATTGAATAGAGTGCAATCTTGAACTTAGTCATGAGGGAATTGATTTGCGAATACGGATAGAAATACCTATTTGCCGTGTTTAGCCAATTGTGCAAGAAATTGTTAATGTTTTCTTTTTATCTCCAATATCATAGGAATATAGGGGTTAAAATAAATTAAATAGGCGAGTAAAAGTTGTCAAATTCTACGAGTATTATTGTCCTTGCAGGTTAATAACCCAGATAAATTGATAAGTCGAGTTGATTGAAGAATTCAACAGGATTGTTGCCCAACCATGGCCCTGAAATATTATTTCTTATTTAATTAAAATCTTCGTGCTATGTGTGCTAGTTAATTAGTTCTTCTTTTAGTCGCAACTCTAGTTAGTAAAATTAATCAAACAAAAATCACTTTGAAATTGTTCTTGACTCGATAAATTAGAATTTGCTTGATTTAGTTGATAATTGTTGACAAGTCCTCGTGGGAGCGATACTCTGCTCACTCTTTTGAACTTGATTGACCGCTTATACTTGCGTGTACGATGTAGGGCAACAACCGTAGCAAAAGTTTTGTGACGGAAGAACAGACCGTCATAAGTTTGTCACAAATTGATGAAATTCGTCATAAAATCATCAAATTCTTCAAAATTTTGTGAAGAATATTATGTCAACTCGTAAGATTCTTCATTTGAAATTTCTTTCACATTACTCTATCTAACAGTTGAACTAATTTATTTGAATTTGTTATTTTAAGTTAAAAAGTATTAATATAAAGAATAAATTAATTCACATCGTCCCAATTTGGGCCTTGAATGTAACCAGCCCAAATTGGGTCTTTTTAGCTATGCCGAACCATTTTAGAACCATCATTTATAGTTTGACCACATTAAAAATAGTTGCGGAACCACCTTATCCAAAGGGGTGTCAACTGACACTCAGCCCTTTGTCCGGAAAGATTACATTGTGTAGTTCGATAATTTTTATTTTATATGTATACATTATTATATTTTGACTTCCCTTGACTTTTTCCTGTGCTTGGTTTTTTATATTTTTACAACCCTTAGTAAAATTTCTGGATTCGCTGCTGATTAAAAAAAGTTCTGGTAAAGCATATTGCCAGAATTTTTGGTCTGAAAGCGTGCTTCAATATTCTAGCAGTGTGCTTCAAAATTCTGGCAGCTGCTTTAAAATTCTGGTAGCGTGCTTTAAATTTTTGGCTTTTAAAATTCTATTAGCGTCTATTAAAATCCTGACAGTGGATTTTTTTTTTCAAATCAAAATATGTGCGGTGATACTAAATACTGTAATTCTATATGTGTAAATATCCCCAGGGAATTGGACATGATGGGCTCAGCGTCCCGCTTGCCCAAATTACAATAAGAATTGAGAAGTTTCAGCTTGAATAATTATTTCATATCCATTTTTGTCATCAATTGACAAGCGAAAGTCCACGTCTGCATTCTTTTTATTTTTGAGCAGGAAAAGACAATCCTTTTTAGCCATTGACGAAATGTATTACCACAGAATAGAGTAAAAATATTACGAAATGTTCGATTACTTTGAAATACACTAACTGATAGTAGTTTCTAGTAGTAGTCTCTGTAAAAGTTAACTAAACATATTTATAAGGAGAATAACTATGCAAAAAAAGAAAAAAGAAATTCAAAATCATGGGAAGCCATGCACGTATGTACGTCAACTCTATCTACGTTGAATGCATCTTTTTTGGATTATGGTATATACAACACTGTCAAATGTGAAGTGTGCAAATTGTTGCATGATCACGCCCAACTACGCTTTATAAAAAGGACAACGCGGTCGCTGCAAATATAATCCGGTTTACAAGTCCGGAGTCGAATCCCACAGAGAACTAAGGTTTAGCTACAGCTGTTCACTATCACCAAGAAGACAAGCTTGAACAATTCCTAACTTATAGATATTAAGATTCTTGTGTTTAACTACTTAACTAACAAATTAAAATAGTAAATTAACAACTAACAATACTGAGGGTTAGAGAAAAAATTAAGGAGGTCTAGAGTTATGATTTCCCCAATTGTCGGAATCCTTCCCGCTATGTATTCTATAATTTCGCCTAAGTATTCTCTACCGATCATGAGCACTCTTATTATCGTAAATCTCTCCTGAGTAATTAAGACAATTTACTAGACGCACTCTCCCGAGTTACGCTAGCTGACTTTTAATACAGCTCACTTCAGATCGCACCCAAGGCTTCGTTATCCCTAATCCCACCTTTAAACCCTCGGTTATTGATCCCTCATATACTCTGGGAGTGGTGTTGTTCAACAATTACCTAAATATGCACTCTCTCCCAAGTTATGCATACTAAATAGGCACAGCTAATTGAGAGCTCTTCAATCGACCAGAATATAAACGTAGTTGAACAAATAGAGAAAAGCTATGGCTCAATTATATAAAAACATAACAAGAATTTATCCTACAAAAGGTTCTATCAAACTCTAGATAACAAATTAGCTATTCATAATAGTATGTAAAACTACAATACTAAAAGTCATAACCAACAATGGAAAATAGGAAGAGGAAGGAAAAACTCGTAGAAGAATTCTCCGCCTTGCTCCCAATGTGTTCTTGCCTCCTTAGGTCGAATCTATGTCCAAAATATATCCCCCCTAAGCGTGGTGTGTGTTCCTCCACGTGAATTCTCCTCCAAAATATGTTCGATCCTCTCAAAGTGGCGTCCTCCCGTGTATATATACCAAGCAGGGCTAGGCCCAAACAATTATACCTTCTCCAATGTGAATAAGGACACTTTTCCCGGGTCAGACGCGCGACTTCGCGCGGTCTTCGCGCGGTCTTCGCGCACCTTTCTGCCTCAGTCTTTTAAGCGCGCGAACTTTGCGCGACTTCGCGCGTTCTTCGCGCGTTTTCACCCTGTTCCGTTTCGAATTTGGAAAAACGTAAAACATGAAAGTTGTAGCCCTTTGAGTTAGCTTTCCAACCGTATATTGTGGAGCCCAAATGGTGTTCTGAGCAAAAGGTTATGTCTATTTTACTAGACAGTGCGCAATATGTCTCCTCAAGTCTTCGTTCGTACTTAATTATCAAATTTGACCCCCGAACACGATCCCGGCTTAATTCCTTGAGCTTTTACTCAGACTTCAAAGCTTCAAATCACTTAAATTCATTCCATAACATCTATATAGCTCGGAATCACATCTACAAGGCATAAAACATACAATTAGTGCAAAACACTAGCGATTAATGCGCAAACTCAATTAAAGTGCAATAAATTCGAGTGTAATAAGCGACTAAAATATGCAATTATAGCCTATCATCAACACCCCACACTTAATCCATTGCTCGTCCTCGAGCAATCAAACTACACTTTTTTTTTATAGACACGACCTTTTTAAACAATTCTCCTAACTCATCACACCAAGAGTATTTAAAATAGACTAAGCACAAAAGCGTAACATCTTCACCTCAAGATTTGACTCACAAGTACTACACGTTATTCACAACTCACCCACTTACTCTAATATAGAGGTCACTGACATTACCTTTCCTTCATGAATCAAGTGCCCTCACACAACAAGAGAGTAGTTCCACACAATAAAATTTAAGAACACTTAGGAACTCAAGATAGAAAGAATTCACTTACTCTCAGAAATAACATTCATATGCCACAAAAGATGCACCATAAGCTTGCCCGTTGTGTACTACTCCACTAATCGAGCTCATTCAATCTTGGATCAATTAGGACTTTATTTGGTTGTACTGTAGGCTACGGGACGGGTAGGATACATTTAGCTATAAGAGTGACTACACCTCCCTAAGCACTTTAATACATACATTTTAACATTTAAACCCCATACTTATGTCAAACCAAAACTCCACCTTCACATCAATTTATATTACCCCGTACTTCTTTAAGCACACTTACGTCAAGAGCCACCACTTATCAAGATTTTTTTTTTTTTCAACAATCCAACTATATTTTTTTTTCAATTCAAGTGGCTCTTCCTTTTTCAAAACAGTGCACCTTTCTCCTTATTCAATTAGTTCCACTGAAATGCCAAACCAACCACCCCACACTTTAACTTTTACAAAGTTCATAAACAATTCAAGTGCTCATGAGAGGTTACAATGGTTCAAATAGATGGTTAATTCCAACAAATGGGTAAGGCTTGTAATGTGGTTGCCAAAGAAACAGGATTACAGGCTCAAAGGGGTTAACTACGATACATAATAATTAGGCGGGTAAAATATACATATCTGACTCAACAAAGAAATGTCTATATCACTTCTTAGACTGAATAAAACTACTATTTCGCTTTGCAAACACACGGGGCAAGTTCTAGGCATCAAATGCAATGCACAAAATATCACAAAACCTTACACACACATGGCACATAACTCACTCAGGATTGGATTCATCAAGACACCCTAGTCAGAGCAGTTAAGCAAATTTAAGATCATACAATTTAAGGTACTTATACAAGAGTGAAAAACTGAGCCTAAGCGTCACAGCCAAAGTACTCACTATTCTCAAGACATAACAAAGTCAAGAGATATTGCTTCATTTCAAAACAAAACACAATGGCTCCTATTCCTTAAAAAAAAACTAACTACACCCGGTTCAAATGAAACCCTTGGAAAAGAACCGTGGCCCAAAGAAAAACCAAGGGGGAGTTACTACACTACCTAAAACAAAATAAAAAATCTTTTTGGTATTCTTTAGACTTACTTCCCTCAAGAAAACTGTCTAGAAGATCCGTCATCAGGAAAAGTCCAATCTTTTAAAAAAAAAATTATTTAATTAAAACTCAGCTAAAGTAGCATGAAAAGTCACCCAGACAATCTCCTCACCCAACACTTAAAATTGTGCATTGTCCCCAATGCACACCCATACATACAAGAGGGTAAAAGAAACTCCCTGGTAGGCCAAAGGCCGAAGCACTAGCAGTTCATGGGGTACTCAGACTTCTCCCAAGCTGGGTCCTTCATGCGAGTACCTCACACTTAGTTCCAACCATTTGATTTGCTGTTGCATCCTTCCAATACCTTTGCTTTCCATGCTCCTAGAAAATAAAAAATTGACACCACAAAAATAATACAATTAAAAAAATAAAAAAAAATAAATAAAAGAAAGCAATAAAGCTGGGTTGCCTCCCAACAAGCGCTTGATTTAACGTCGCGGCACGACGTGAATCACTTTTTGCCTCCCCCTCGACCTTATGAATTGAACCCCAAGTTTTGCTTCAAGCTTATGATTATGCTTTTGGGGCAGTACAACTTCTTGCGAGCCAAAAATTAGATAAAATCTTATGCACTTGTTGGCTCTCGACCGAGGAGTGTCACCTTGCCTAGACGGCCTTGAGAAATCCAAAATATAAGGCTCATCTACCTCTTCCTTGGACTCTTTTTTATGCTCATAAGGGTGAATTTCCATTTCACCGTCTGAACATAATGTAGAGAAGTGTTTGGAATGAGGCCCAACGCGCTCAAATACATGAACTTCAAGATTTTTAACCTCCTCAACACCAATCACACTAGAGTCAACTAAATTTGTATCTTCAACGTCTTTGGTTGACTCTAGTATTACTTCTTCAACATTGACATCCTCAAATTCTAGTTGGCTAGGTTGTTGATGTTCTACTCTGACCTCCCTAATTAACACTTCAAATTCATGCTCTTCTTGGCTACTATCCTCAATATTGGCTTGTTGAGCATTAAAAGCTCCAACCACTTGACTCAATTGAGCCTCCAACTTGCGAATAGTTGCCTCTTGCCTTTCTATGTGCAATTGTTTCTCATTGTTTTGTTCCAGAAGGCACTTTAGCATATCCTTGATCTCCTTCAGGTCCGCATTCCCAGGTTCTTTGTTCCTATTAACTTCACAAGAAAAGGTAGAACCATCATAGTAAGGGGTTGGGGGAAAATAAGAAATATAAGCACAACCATGAAGGTGACCATTTTTACCACCACACACATTCCACAAATAAGATTGAGTTGGTGCACATAACTCGCTCTTAGGAACGTTTTGAAAATATTGCCACGGGTGGTTTCCTTCACAATATGTGTGGAGATCAATAGTAGAATTATCTACACCTAAATTCCCATAATTACAAGATGCCATGTTTCTCAAATCAACAGTTATAAAAAAAATACAAAAAGAAATAAAAAAAAAGTTCAAACTTGAACCCTAGCAATATATACAGCTACAACTACACCGTTAGTTCCCCGGCAATGGCGCCAAAATTTTGATCACGCCCAACCATTCCTTATAAAAAGGACAATGCGGTCGCTGCAAATATAATCCGGTTTACAAGTCCGGAGTCGAATCCCACAGAGAACTAAGGTTTTGCTACAGCTGTTCACTATCACCAAGAAGACAAGCTTGAACAATTCCTAACTTATAGATATTAAGATTCTTGTGTTTAACTACTTAACTAACAAATTAAAATAGTAAATTAACAACTAACGATACTGAGGGTTAGAGAAAAAATTAAGGAGGTCTAGAGTTATGATTTCTCCAATTGTCGGAATCCTTCCCGCTATGTCTTCTATAATTTCGCCTAAGTATTCTCTACCGATCATGAGCACTCTTATTATCGTAAATCTCTCCCGGGTAATTACGACAAATTACTAGACGCACTCTCCCGAGTTACGCTAGCTGGCTTTAATACAGCTCACTTCAGATCGCACCCAAGGCTTCGTTATCCCTAATCCCACCTTTAAACCCTCGGTTATTGATCCCTCATATACTCTGGGAGTGGTGTTGTTCAACAATTACCTAAATATGCACTCTCTCCCAAGTTATGCATACTAAATAGGCACAGCTAGTTGAGAGCTCTTCAATCGACCAGAATATAAACGTACTTGAACAAATAGAGAAAAGCTATGGCTCAATTATATAAAAACATAACAAGAATTTATCCTACAAAAGGTTCTATCAAACTCTAGATAACAAATTAGCTATTCATAATAGTATGTAAAACTACAATACTAAAAGTCATAACCAACAATGGAAAATAGGAAGAGGAAGGAAAAACTCGCAGAAGAATTCTCCGCCTTGCTCCCAATGTGTTCTTGCCTCCTTAGGTCGAATCTATGTCCAAAATATGTCCCCCCTAAGCGTGGTGTGTGTTCTCCACGTGAATTCTCCTCCAAAATATGTTCGATCCTCTCAAAGTGGCGCCCTCCCGTGTATATATACCAAGTAGGGTTAGGCCCAAATAATTATACCTTCTCCAATGTGAAAAAGGACACTTTTCCCGGGTCAGACGCGCGACTTCGCGCGGTCTTCGCGCACCTTTCTGCCTCAGTCTTTTTAGCGCGCGAACTTTGCGCGACTTCGCGCGTTCTTCGCGCATTTTCACCCGGTTTCGTTCCGAATTTGGAAAAACTTAAAACATGAAAATTGTAGCCCTTTGAGTTAGCTTTCCAACCACATATTATGGAGCCCAAATGGAGTTCTGAGCAAACAGTTATGTCTATTTTACTAGACAGTGTGCAATATGCCTCCTCAAGTCTTCGTTCGTACTTAATTATCTAATTTGACCCCCGAACACGATCCCAGCTTAGTTCTTTGAGCTTTTACTCAGACTTCAAAGCTTCAAATCACTTAAATTCATTCCATAACATCTATATAGCTCGGAATCACACCTGCAAGGCATAAAACACACAATTAGTGCAAAACACTAGCGATTAAAGCGCAAACTCAATTAAAGTGCAATAAATTCGAGTGTAATAAACGACTAAAATATGCAATTATAGCCTATCATCATTGCACCCCAAGAGGTAGGAGCGGAGTCATAAATTTGAATAAGGAGATTCAAAAAAAATATAAAAATGCCACACCTAAAATATGAACATGTGTCAAGGAAAATAGTTTACATATACACAAAAGTTCTTGTTTTTACCTTTATTGCACAATGTAATTTTTTAACGAATGAGATTCAATTGAACCTCCCCACCAGAATAACTCCGAGCGCCACGGCCAAGGGGAAATGATAAGAAGGCCTAGGATGAAAGTGAAGAGCATATCACATAGACAAAGATGATTGCCTGCAACCCATGCAAAAGGGCTTTTATTTTTTATCTAGCTAATTAAATAAGCCCTTGAAAATGGTCCAGGCAAGTCATCCTAGGCTATCAAATAAGACTCTTCTTTTCATCTTAGAACCCCTCGTTCTATTCATCTCTCAATGAATGGAAGAAGAGAAATTGGTCTTGCATGAAAAAGAAGAGCTTGTCAAGTTAGCAAAAGATGACCTGCCTAAAACCATTATAAGGAAAGGACACCATCAATGGTGTAAAGACCTTTCCATAAGATGAAGGCAAGTCATCCTTGGCTATCAAATAAGCCTCTTCTCATCATGCTAGACTTCTCTTCTGTCTTCTGATCTCTCGATAAAGGACAATCGGGTGCACAAAACATTTCATGTTCACGTAGGGTCAGACGGCCACACCCCAAAGGGGTGTAATGTAGGCAATCTACATTGACGCGAACATCAATGGTAGATTCTACGACTCGAACCCGTGACCAATAGGTCACACGGAGACACCTTAACCGTTGCTCCAAGACACTCCTCCTTTGTTTTCTCTCTCGATCCCATGGTAAATTAAGAGAAGAAAAAGTCTAGCATGAAAGAGAAGAGCATGTCAAGATAGCCAAGGAGACTGCCTGAAACCAAGCAAAAAGGGCCACTCATTATTAAATGGTGTAATCAAACACCTTTTAAAATAATGGAGCAGGCAAGTCATCCTTGGCTACTTAACAATATGACTCTCCTCTTCATGTAAGATCTCTCTTCTTTATTGAGATCATGATTACCATATGGCAAGTTAGCCATTTATTTATAGCCATGAAACATGGTTATGGAGAACTAAGCATCTCTGGCATAGTAGCTTTATGTTTTCCTTTTATTGCTTTGACTTTAGTTTCTCAGCTACATTATCTGGCTTCCCAAATTGGAATAAGTTCTCTTTTGTAAGGACACTTTCACTCACCCATATCTCCAAATAATTCTTTAAGGGGAATGTATTGCATCCATATACCTTAGAACAATTGACCCAATGGTTTAAAGTATATCAAGAACATTGACCAAATTATAGATAGGATTCCTATCTTAGTTTCTATTTCCGTTTCTGATAAGATACAAATTATTCGATCTTACACATGTATTATGTACCAAAGTTGTTGACTCAATATCACCTTTATATATATGAAGAATGGAACGGGATAATCTAAACAGTTGGAAGACTGGATCAACTGTCACTGGAATTACTAGTCGACGGTGGTTGTCACGGTATACTGGAGCAACCCCTAAGATACGGTCTAAATCCTAATTTCATTAGACAGTAGAGAAAAGAGCGTGAAAAAGTAAATATTTTTAATTGTACACATATATGTACTTACATGGGTGCAACTATAGGGTTACAGTAATTGCTTAAGTTACTGTGTTTACCCTAGTGAACCTTGTTAGGACCGAAAAAATCAGGTATCATACGGAATCTAGCAAAGCAAACCTTGAGCGACGATAAATCCAACAACAAAGGAGAAATCTACCAAAAGAGACACAAACATTTAACGTGGTTCGGTCAACTGACCTACGTCCACAACGGAGATGAGCAATCCACTATAATAAAAAGAGAGTACAAAATATCGAGAGAACAACCTCACGAAGAGGCAAACACAAGTGACACACTAACACTTGTCCCGTAAAGTTCTCCCCCTAAACACGACTCTCAAACCCCATACGGCTACATTGTGGATGCTACTGAATGAGAAGGAAGGATCCTCGATTTATAGAAGTCCAAATCTTTTCCTACAAGAAAAAGGACTAGCCAAATATGGGAGATTTGTAATTTACTTCTACAAGAAGGAAAACCCAATTAAGGTAAACATATTACCCTTTCCTTCAACAAATAGGAAAACCAAATATGGTAAGAAAATTATGGCAAACACCTAACAAACCTTAAGAGCATTCCTTATGAGTGGACTCTTTTTTTTACGAAGAAAAACTCACTAATTTAAAGTAATCTTTGCTAGTTGTAGTTGTAGTGAGAAATGTATCGAACATATCTAACTTGAGGCCACAACCTCGATTATTAATAATACCTTTGAATTGCGATAAAATGTTGGACGTAATTTCTAATTACATTATTTCAATGTGGAAGAGCCTGACTTCCAGATAGAGGAGGGAAATGAAAAGAGAAAGTACAAGAGCTTGATTTTATCATTGTTTTAGGTCATTGGGAATTTTGACTTTGTTCTTACAGAATCTGAAAAATTTAGCATCTTTTGAAAATTAAAGTGTCCCAAAAAGGAAAAGAAAAAAGTCCATGCCACTAAACAAGGCATTGGGAATGACCTATTGTTGTTTCCTCCATTATTTATAGCAAAAGAAATCGAAACATCTTTGTTATAGAAATTAGAAGTCTTGTGTTTTAGGGCGTAACTAAGTGGTCAATAAAATAGGTTGAGAACAATAAAGTCTCAGGTTCAAATCCCAAACAAAAGGGAAACAACATAATTTTTTTTTTTTCCAAGCTTTGATGACCAGAGTTATCTGACTGACTCGGATACTATGCGTACAGTAATTAAAAATATAGAAGTCTTGTATTGATCGAACCCTTTTAACATGAAAGAGTTGGGGAATCAAATCCATTTAATTTGCCCCACTTGAAAACAAGGTCAATCATAATTCCTATCTGATCGAATTTTCAGTGCTTGTAATAAGCACTATAAAAGAAAAGAAAATGCAAGGTATAACAAGATATAGCCTTTTTATTTTTTTTGGTTTCTCACTCAGTGTCCGGTACTCGCATTGGAGCCCGACTATATCCGGGGGAGGGGGAGGGGGAGGGGGGTAGGCCCCATTCAGGGGGTAGTGCTTCCTACAAGGATTTTTCCATACCCAGGGCTCGAACTCGAGACCTCTGATTAAAGGAGGAGCAGCCCCATCCACTGCACCACATCTTTTGGTGATAGATATAGCCTTCAGTACCTACTGTGTGGAACTAATTTGTTCTATCTATAGATGCTTTTACGTACAAGGATATATACACTCGTATGAACTCAATTTTATATGCTAAAAGTTTTTAATAAATGTTGACACCTTCAACACCACTATGACGAAGACATGCAGGAGGTAGGGGTGTACAAAGAAAACCGATAAATCGCACCAAATCGATAATCAGAGTCAAACCGAGAAAAAAAACCCGACTGATAATAGGCTAGATTCATGTAATTTGGAGACTGTTTATGCCCCAGCTTGACTATATTTCACTATTATAGGATAGTTAAATGATGATAAATTGGCTCTAATTGTGAATTTCATGTTTTGCAGGAGCGAGTTGCGTGTATGAGGACTTAGAACTGTAATTGGAGCTAAATTGAAGCAAGGGAAGCCCCTCGGAGCTGAGTACGTTGGAAAAAGAGAGAAAGAAGGGCTGAAATGATGGCCCAGACTAGCGCGTCCACTAGCGCGACCGCGCTAGCTCAGGAGTTCGAGGCAGAATGTTATGCCATATGCGCGGCCAGTAGCGCGCCCATTAGCGCGACCGTGCTAGTTCAGTTCCGAAAAATAAAATTCAGAGGTAAACTGGGAAGTTCGGGGGTAATTCCACTTCACCTATAAAAGGTCCAGCTCGCCCAAAGAAACATTATCAAGGTTTTTATAGCTTAGTTGAAGGCAAGGAGAGGCAAGAGGCAAGGAGGATAATTCAACATTGACTTCTTCCTTTCTTCCTTTTGTATTTTACCATTTGTGATAAATTTGGCTTTTGTTATGATGAACACTAGTATGAGTAGCTAAATATTTAGTCTGAGGTTTTGATGGAACCTATTGAAGGATGAACTTCTTGATATGTTAATATAGTTTGGCCGGTTTATTCTCTAGTTGTTCAACCATGTTCTTGTTGTAGTTAATCCTCAATTAGCTGTGCCTATTTAGTATGTATTACTCGGGAGAGAGTGCATATTTAGGTAATTGTTGAACAACACCACTCCCAAAGTATATGAGGGATCAATAACCGAGGGTTTAAAGGCGGGATTAGGGATAACGAAGCCTTGGGTGCAATCTTAAGTGAGCTGTAATAAAAGCCAACTAGCGTAACTCGGGAAAGTGCGTCTAGTAAATTGTCGTGATTACTCGGGAGAGATTTACGGTAATAAGAGTGCTCATGATTGATAGAGACGGTCAGGCAAATCTATATGAAACATAACATGAAGGGATTCCATCAATAGGGAAAATCATAACCTTAGATCTTTCTCTTAATTGTTTACAACTTAATCATAGTTAGTCATTATTTACTTAATTGCAGTCAGTTATAGTTAGTAAAAATATCCTCAAGTGTTATTCAAAATGTTTAGGAAGTTGATTACGTAGAATTTAGTGAGTCTAACAAGAGTAATTGATAGGTTAATTCCTCGTGGGTTCGACTCTAGGCTAAATACTCAGATTATATTTGCAACATCCGCTTAGTCCTTTTTAATAAGGCATAGTTGGACGTGATCAAATTTTGGCGCCGTTGCCGGGGAATTAACGGTGTTATCAATTACAATTGAAAGAAATATAAAAATTCTTAGTGTAGTCAGTTTTCTTCACTTCAAATCTTTACATTGAAATTTTAACGTTTGTTGACTTGGTTGTACAGGTGCATGCCTAGAAACTCATCGAGAACTGGTGAAGCATTTGAAGCCTTATCAGATCCTGAGAAAGTTTTCAAGGCCTTGAATCGGGCCAACCGGAAAAACAAACAGCAACAAACAATTGAACAATTCGAACCGGACATGGGGACAACGTGGTAGACCCAGCTGCACCATTAGCGCCAGTGGCCCCTCTTGTGCCAGAGGCTGCTCTATATGACTGGGCACAACCCACAGTTGAAAATTTGGCCACAGCGATTTTAGTCCCGCAGATACAGGCTGAATCGTTTCACATCACGAACAACATGTTGCACTTGTTGCAAAACAAGGGACTATTTTTGGGGTCACAAATCGAAGATCCTCAACAGCACTTAAAAAATTTCCTGTCAATCTGCAAAACTCAAAGGCAGCCCAATGTAACTCAGGAAGCAATCAAGCTATTGTTGTTTCCATTCTCAGTGACAGGAGCTACCCAGACCTGGCTAAACTCACTCCCCATTAATTCCATAACAACTTGGGGGGAGCTAGTCAAGCAATTTGTGAACAAGTTTCATCCACCCAACAAGACTGCTCAACAAATTGATGAAATTTTGAGTTTCAAACAGAGACCAATGGAGACACTGCAATAAACATGGGAACGATTCAAAGGGATGCTGGTTATATGTCCGCACCACGGTATTCCGGATCAGATGTTGGGGCAGCGGTTCTACATGGGTTTGGCAGATGGCGTGAAGGGTAATGTTGATGCTTAAGCTAGTGGAGCATTTTTGAGCAAAACATGGAGAGAAACCCAGAGTCTGCTTGATAAGATGGCACAGAATTTGGGGTGGACAACCAGGAACGCACCTATCACTCCAGTGGTTCACTCAGTGCCCTTAGATCCATCAAACACTCTTGCTGAAAACATGGCCATATTAATGACACAGATGAGTATACTCACCAAAAAGGTGGAAGAGTCAGGGCAGAAGTAGCAAGTACACATTGTAGATACTACCAATGGGGGCTTATGCACATCTTGCATTAGTCAGCCAATTGGTAACCAGTGGAATGCAGAAAGTGATCATCAACACTACCCTAAAGACATGAATTATGTGTCTAATTATGGAGGCCGGAGACAGGGTGGTCAAAATTGGGGCCAACAAAATCAGCTGTACAGGCCAGTCCAGCCACAGCTCAACATTGGAAACATGGGAGGTATGAGACCTCACAATAATATGGCACCTTATCAAAGGCCACAGGGATATAATAATCAAAATCAACAGCAAGGATATCATCCTCCTCAGCAACAGCATGGTGGAAGGCAGGAAGATGGGTTTGCTAGACTCGAGGCAATGATGCAGCAGGTTATTGGGTCAAATGCAAAAATCAGTGAAAGAGTAGATGCACATGAGTCAACTATTAAGAATATTGAAGTGCAGATGTGCCAGATTTTTATGTCTTTGAATAATCGTCCTCATGGGACACTACCTGCAGACACTCAGATAAATCCAAAAGATAAAGGCCCGAATCAGCTGATGGCAGTGAGTCTACGTAATGGCAGAGACTTAGACTTGGAGCAAGAGAGGGCTCGAGAAAGCAGACAGGCTGAGACACTTGTACCAGTGCCCATTGAGCTAGATGAGTCAACGAAACTGACAGAGGTGACAGTACAACCTGCCCAGGAAGAACCTAACACACAGATTGAGGCTGAGAGAGAAGCTGAGACAGCCCAGAAACCGGTAGTTGAGGTGGTAGCTGACAAAGAAAATACCCAAATCATTGGGAAGAAGAGACCGCGCGCACCATTCCCACAGAGGCTGGCCAAGTACCAAAAAGAGGAACAATACAAAAAATTCTTGGAGATGCTGAAACAAATCCAGGTAAATATTCCATTGATTGATGCTTTGAAGGAGATGCCTGGTTATGCAAAAATGATAAAGGACTTGATGTCCCGAAAATTCGATTTCCAAGACTTGGCCACGGTGACTCTTACTCAAACCTGCAGTGTGGTGGTGACTAGACCAATTGCTGAGAAGCTGTCTGACCCAGGGAGTTTCACAATTCCCTGCACCATTGGTAACATTGCTTTCGCCAAAGCATTTCGTGATTTGGGGGCTAGCATAAAGCTTATGCCCCTGGAGATCTATAAGAGGTTGGGGATTGGACGAGCTAGACCCACTTCTATGTCGTTGCAGCTGGCTGACAGGACCGTGAAAAGACCTTCTGGTATCTTTGATGATGTGTTGACTCAGGTAGGGAAATTCGTGTTCCCTGCAGATTTTGTGATTCTAGATTGCAAGGTGGACGAAGAAATTCCCATAATTTTGGGAAGGCTGTTCTTGGCCACTATGAGAGCTCTCATTGATTGTGAGACTGGGGAGCTCAAGATGAGGTTGAACAATGAGGAGATAATATTCAATGTGCAGAAATCTGTGAGGCGACCAAGTGAATTCGCCAATTGTTCTCTTATTGATGCTGTGGATGTAATCATAGAAGCTGATGATGAGATGCTGACTATTGAGGACCCTCTTGCTGTATGTATGGTAAATTTAGATGAGGTGAATGGGGAAGAACTGGCAGAATGGGTGTTGGCTTTAGAGGGCAGAGGGTTCTGGGATAGAACTCTTGAATTCGAGCCCCTGCACTTAGCAAACAGAGAAACTCCTCCAGCCAAGCCATCCATTGAAGAACCACCAAAGCTGGAATTGAAGCCACTGCCTGCCCATCTCAGGTATGGGTTCCTAGGACCTAACTCCTCATTACCTGTTATTATCTCATTTAGTTTGTTAGATGTGCAAGCACAACAACTTTTGCAGGTACTCAAGGAGTAAGAATGCCATTGGGTGGACCATGGCAGACATTAAGGGGATCGGCCCAGCCTATTGTATGCATAAAATTCTGCTGGAAGAGGGACACAAACCTTCCAGGGAACACCAAAGGAGGCTGAACCCCAACATGAAGGAAGTGGTGAAGAAAGATGTGATAAAGTGGTTGGATGCAGGAATCATTTTCCCAATCTCTGACAGCAACTGGGTTAGCCCGGTGCAATGTGTGCCTAAGAAGGGTGGCATGATGGTGGTCAAAAACGATAATAATGAGCTGATCTCTACAAGAACCGTCACAGGCTGGAGAATTTGCATGGACTACAAAAAATTAAATCTGGCCACCCGGAAAGACCACTTCCCACTTCCCTTCATTGATCAGATGCTAGACAGATTGTCATGGAGGTCTCACTTCTGTTTTCTGGATGGGTACTCAGGGTACAATCAAATCTCCATTGCACCAGAGGACAGAGAGAAGACCTCCTTCACTTGCCCATATGGCATTTATGCTTTTCGGAGGATGCCCTTTGGCCTATGCAATGCACCCGCCACATTCCAAAGGTGCATGATGGCCATATTCACTGACATGGTAGAAGACATAATGGAGGTATTCATGGATGATTTCTCAGTGGTGGGAAACTCATTCGATGAGTGCCTTATAAATCTGACCCGTGTGCTGAAACGGTGTATTGAGACTAACCTGGTTCTTAATTGGGAGAAGTGCCATTTCATGGTACAAGAGGGCATAGTCTTGGGACACCGGGTATCAAGTAAAGGAATCGAGGTGGATCGTGCTAAAGTTGATGTGATAGCAAAGCTGCCACCTCCAACTTCAGTCAAGGCAATCAGGAGCTTCCTCGGGCATGCCGGTTTCTACCGGAGATTCATAAGAGACTTCTCAAAAATTGCCAACCCTCTCTGTAAGTTGTTAGAAAAAGATCACCCCTTCTTGTTTTCTGATGATTGCAGGGTAGCATTCGAGGAGTTGAAAAAGAGGCTAGTCACAGCACCCATCATTGTTGCCCCCGACTGGGAGCAACCATTCGAACTCATGTGTGACGCCAGTGACTACGCAGTGGGGGCAGTGCTGGGACAGCGGAAAGACAAGCTAATGCATCCAATCTACTATGCTAGTAGAACGCTGAGTGGAGCCCAGCTGAACTACACTGTGACTGAAAAGGAGATGTTGGCTGTGGTGTTTGCTTTCGACAAGTTCAGATCATACCTGATTGGCTCTAAGGTAATTGTATACACTGATCATGCAGCTCTCATGTACTTGATTGAGAAGAAGGAGTTCAAACCGCGCCTGATTCGTTGGGTGCTGTTACTGCAAGAGTTCAACCTCGAAATTTGTGACTGTAAGGGCACAGAAAATAAAGTCGATGATCATCTATCATGACTTGAGGGAGCTGAAAACTCAGTTGAGGTTGAGGATATTCTGGAAACCTTTCCAGTCGAGCAACTGCTCGCTACAAGTCTTGAGGAAGTGCCATGTTATGCAGACTTTGCAAATTACCTGGCAAGCGGTATAGTTCCCTATGACCTTTCCTCTGTACAAAAGAAAAAGTTTTATCGTGACTGTCGCATGTATTATTGGGATGAACCTTATCAGTTTCGAATATGTGTTGACAATATGATCCGAAGGTGTGTCCCCGAGATAGAACAATCTTCTGTTTTGCAGGCATGTCACGCATCGGCGTATGGAGGGCATTTTGGAGGAGTCAGGACGGCCGCGAAAGTGCTAGAGGCCGGGTTCTTCTGGCCAATAGTGTTTAAGGATGCACATCAATGGGTGAAGGGCTGTAATGAATGTCAGCAAATCGGGAACATTTCCTATCGCCATGAGATGCCCATGAACCCAATTCAAGAGGTTGAAGTGTTCGATGTCTAGGGGATTGACTTCATGGGCCCCTTCGTCAGTTCCTTTGGCAATAAGTACATACTTGTTGCTGTAGATTACGTGTCCAAATGGGTAGAAGCTGCAGCATTTCCCACTAATGATGCAAGAGTCGTGGTGGGGTTTTTGAAGAAGAACATATTCACCCGTTTTGGGACCCCGAGAGCTATTATCAGTGACGGAGGCACCCACTTCTGTAATCGAGCCTTCGAGAAGTTGCTAGCGAAGTATGATGTGCGCCACAAGGTCGCAACACCGTATCATCCTCAGACCAGTGGATAGGTGGAAGTGTCTAATAGAGAGATAAAGAGTGTATTGACCAAGACTGTAAACGCCACAAGAACTGATTGGGCGGAAAAGCTAGATGATGCACTCTGGGCCTATAAAACTGCTTTTAAAACACGAATTGGTATGTCACCATATAAGTTGGTGTTCGGGAAAGCCTGCCACTTGCTAGTGGAACTTGAACATAAGGCTTGGTGGGCACTGAAACAGCTGAATCTAGACATTGAGGCTGCGGGCACAACGAGAATCATAGAATTGCATGAGCTCGACAAGTTCCGATATCTGGCCTTTGAGAGCACAAGGTTGTACAAGGAAAGAATGAAGAGGTTGCACGACCAGAACATTGTTGAGCGACATTTCAACCCCGGGGACATGGTATTGCTCTATAACCCAAGATTAAGGCTATTCCCGGGTAAGCTCAAGTCACGATGGTCTGGCCCATTTCGAGTGGTCGAAGTATTCCCTTCAGGGGCTGTAGAGATTGCCTCAGAGAAAGACTCTCATACATTTAGAGTCAATGGGCAGAGATTGAAACTATATGTAGGCATGAATGAACCAAAGGAAGTGTCAGAGATCCACCTGACTGAACCTCAGAGGTCGAGCGAGCCTTAATGCGCTTGTCTGCGTTGTGCCGCGACGTTAAATCAGGCGCTGCATGGGAGGCAACCCATTGACTTGTTGTAATCATCGTGCCACGACATTATCTAAGGCGCTGGTTGGGAGGCAACCCAATAATAGTAGTAGTTGTTAATTTTGAGTTTGGGGAAGTACTAACCAATGCAGGTGAGCTTGGGCAGGTGACAAGTCCATCGGAAGCGGAAAGAACAGGTGAAAAATATGAAAAAAATCGTGCCCAAGAGCGCGCCCGCGCTACCCACCGCGCTACAGGCCGCGCATATGGGCAAGTATTCTGCCTCAGCTCCAAAACACTAGCGTGACCGCACTACAGACCGCGCTAGAAGCGCGACAACGCTAGTGGCCGCGCATATGGCAAGTGTTCAGCCTGGACTAGCGCGGCCGCGCTCGTACCGCGCTACGATCGCGCTAGTCCCGCACAACTAACGCGTTTTTTCCTTTTAACTTAAAAATAGTTTTTTTTATATTATTTTTTTTATGTTAATTTCTTTTTCTCTTTTCTATTCTTTTTCCCCCCTCTTCAACCCCAATTCCCCCAACATTAAAACAAAACAAAAGAACCCTAACCCCCTTCTTCTTCCAAATTCCATCTTCTTCAACTCCCATCTTCTTCAAATTCCCCACCCACCTTCCCCAAGTTTCAAGTCACGTTCTCCCCTACTCTTCTTCACTTCTCACATTCTCTTACTACAGGTATGATTTCTTTGTGCCATTTTTCTCTTTTTTTTTTTCAGAATTTCGTTTTTATTTTTGTATTTATGTAGTTATTTTTTTCTTTTCTTAGTAGAAATTTGTAGCATATGTTGTAGTGATTGTGGGTGGTAAGGTTGATGGAGTGTAGCTTGAATTAGTATGTGATTTTGGGGACATTGTAGTAGTTTTGAGGTTGTAACATGTTTGAAATGGGGTGTGAGTATATACTGCCCACAAGGTGTTTGTTTAAATGCCTCAGTGAATATAATTGAGTAATTGTGACCAATTGTGCGTGTGAAGTCTGAGTAACCGCATTGCGTCACAATTCTGTTTTGGGTTGTGCTAATGTTATTCCATTTTTCCAGGTACTATGGCTCCATCTAGGAAACGCCGCACCACAGGTGCCTCTTCTAGCAGTCAAGATGGATCGTCCAGGGCGCGCGGGTCAGCCCCTGCTCATCCCTTTGATAGTAGCAGGTTTGTATCTGCCAAGGCTCAGGACCGCTTTGCGGATAAGGCCCCTAAAAAGCCAATACCGGAAAGGGGCATTGATATAGGATCGGTCCAGCTGGGCTGCCCTCACATGTATACTGAGCTTGTAAGGCGGGGGCTACAAACTTTCATTGACGAGCCGGGCGAGGGGAATGTGATGGTTGTTCGAGAGTTTTTCGCCAATGTGAAAGAAAAGGTAAATGGCACAGTCACTGTGCGCAGAAAGGCGGTGGATGCCTCTGTTGAGGCTATACGAACGATGTACCAGCTGCCCCTTCCTGTGGATCCTAATGAAGACGGATATGAAATGTATGGCAGGCCACACACGCACTGGGTGATGTTCTTTGAAACAATCTGTGTATCCGGAAAGGAAGTTATATGGATGAATGGTCAGAAGTTTCACTCTGCAGCGCTAACCTTTGAAGGGAAGTGCTAGTTATATGTTATTAACAACCGCCTGATCCCATCCTCCAACACCACGGAGGTGAATGGTCCTCGAGCGGCTCTGATTTAGTGCTTTATGACTGGCCACAACTTTGACGTGGCCAAGGTGATTCATGAGGAGATGTTCATTCGTTGTCCGGTGAAAAGGTATGGGTTCTTTTTCCCTTCCTTAGTTACTCGACTTTGCCGGGCAGTTCGGGTGCCTGAAAATCTGGATGTGGATGGGAGAGTGCCGAGAGACCACAAGTTCCGAGCAGACAGGGTTACTACTGGTAAGGAGCCAGCGGTAGCAGGTGGTGATGATAGTAGTGAATCTGATGACTCTGAGGATGCGGAGGCTAAGCAGGAGGATGTGGAGGCCGAGCCACAGGCCCGTGAGCAAATTGCAGCAGCTGCAGCACCGTCTGGGACTCCAGCACCATCTGGAGCTGCTCGGGTTACCCGGTTCATAGCTTTGGAGCAGGAGGTGGCTGGATTGCGCGCCTCGGTCGCTGACATGGGTTCACGTGTTGACGCGATGGCTGCCCAGCAGGTGAAATCGGAGAAGAAAATATTGGGCTGGCTGAGAGCTCTGGGTCGTGCTTGCAATTTAAACCCAGATACGGTATCCGATCAAGAGTGATATTTCAGGGAAGTTCCTTCACTTCACCGTTCTTTATTTTGTACGCCATGAGGACATGTCTTCCTTTTAAATGTGGGGTGGGGGATACTTCAATGTATGTATGTATATGTAACTACTTAACTGTTTGATGTCTTTTTGTTTTCTTGATTGTTTTTGGTGGTTTCGAGTAATAGCCAAATTAGGTAAGTATAAAGTAGGTAAGTTGACTTGTCCCGACGACGGATCTCTTTCGACGGGGTTATTGAGGGTCTAAGTCGACGTAAAAAAAAAAAGAACAGGAATATGTTGGACTCTTCCTGATGACGGATCTTCTAGACAGTTTTCTTGAGGGAAGTAGGTCTAAAGAAAATACCAAAAAGATTTTTTTTGTTTTTTTTCTGTTTTAGGTAGTGTAGTAACTCCCCCTTGGTTTTTCTTTGGGCCACGGTTCTTTTCCAAGGGCTTATCTTGAACCGGGTGTAGTTAGTTTTTGTTTATTTTGATTTTAGTTTTTAGTTAGTATTGATGGGCTACGAGCTGAAATAGAAAGAGAAACCCTTGGCGTTGATACATCTGAACACAATAGACACTAGAGTGTAACGCTTAGTCTCAGTGGTTGATTCTTGCTAAAGTGCCTTAAATTGTATGTTTGTAACTGACTTGAATAGTCAAACGAGAGTGTCTTGATAAGCCAATCTGGAGTGAGTCATGTGCCATGTGTGTGTGAGTTGTACTGTATTCTATGCTTTACATTTGATGCCTAGAACTTGCCCCGTGTGTTTGCAAAGCGAAATAGTAGCTTCACGCAGTCTTAGAAATGATATAGGCATTTCTTTGTTAAGCCAGATATACAAAGTAGACCCACCTAAATGTAATACATCGCAGTCAACCCCGTTAAGCCTATAAGCCTGTTTCTTTGGCAACAACATTGCGAACCTTACCCAATTGTTTGAATGGCCATCTGTTTGAACCCATTTACCTCCCATAAGCACTTGAATGGTATTGAAATATGCAAAAGCTAAAGTGTGGGGTGGCAATTTGGTTTTTGATTGGAACCGATGAAATAGAGGAAAGGTTCAGTTCTTGGAAAACTAAAAGAATAAGCACCACTTAAAGAAAAAAAAAGAGAGAATGAGTAAATGTAGTAGTTGATAAGTGGTGACTTGATACAATTGCACTTAATGGAGTGGGATGTTATAAATAAAAATGTGGTGGAATGAGTGGTTGACATAAGTATGATTTTGAAGGTTAATGTGATTGTATTAAAAGTGCTTAGGGAGGTTAGTCACTATATCCAAATATATCCTACCCGTCCCTTAGCCAACATTACAACCAAGTGAAGTCTTAATTGATCTTAGACTGAATGGGCTCGATTAGTAGAGTAGTACACTACGGGCAATCCTATGGTGCGTCTTTGTGGCATGTGAATGTTCTTTTTGGGAGTGAGCGAATTTTATCTATCTAAGTTCCTAATTGTTCTTAATATTAATATTTGTGGAACTACTCTCTTGTGTGATATGAGGGCATGTGATTCACGAAGGAAAGGTAAGTCTTGACATATGTATAGAGTAATTTGAGTAAGTACGAATATTGCACGGCACGTGAGAGTCGACTTTTGAGGCAAAGATTGTTCACTACTAGGCGTAACTTTGGTGATTTGTTCTTGGTGTGATACGTTAGGGAAAAAGGCTTAGTGAAGGAACCTTTATAGAGTGTGGTAGATTGCTCGAGGACTAGCAATGATTTAAGTGTGGGGTGTTGATAATAGGCTAGATTCATGTAATTTGGCGATTGTTTATGCCCCAGCTTGACTATGTTTCACTGTTATAGGATAGTTAAATGATGATAAATTGGCTCTAATTGTGAGGAGCGAGTTGCGTGTATGAGGAATTAGAACTGTAATTGGAGCTAAATTGAAGCAAGGGAAGCCCTTCGGAGCTGAGTACGTTGGAAGAAGAGAGAAAGAAGGGCTGAAATGATGGCCCAGACTAGCGCGTCCACTAGCGCGACCACGCTAGCCCAGGAGTTCGAGTCAGAATGTTATGCCATATGCGCGGTCAGTAGCGCGCCCATTAGCGCGACCGCGCTAGTCCAGTTCCGAAAAATAAAATTCAGGGGTAAACTAGGAAGTTCGGGGGTAATTCCACTTCACCTATAAAAGGTCTAGCTCGCCCAAAGGAACATTATCAAGGTTTTTATAGCTTAGTTGAAGGGAAGGAGAGGCAAGAGGCAAGAAGGATAATTCAACATCGAGTTCTTCCTTTCTTCCTTTTGTATTTTACCATTTGTGATGAATTTAGCTTTTGTTATGATGAACACTAGTATGAGTAGCTAAATATTTAGTCTGAGGTTTTGATGGAACCTATTGAAGGATGAACTTCTTGATATGTTAATATAGTTTGCCTGGTTTATTCTCTAGTTGTTCAACTATGTTCTTGTTGTAGTTAATTGATAGGATCCTCAATTAGCTGTGCCTATTTAGTATGTATTACTCGGGAGAGAGTGCATATTTAGGTAATTGTTGAACAACACCACTCCCAGAGTATATGAGGGATCAATAACCGAGGGTTTAAAGGCGGGATTAGGAATAACGAAGCCTTGGGTGCAATCTTAAGTGAGCTGTAATAAAAGCCAGCTAGCGTAACTCGGGAGAGTACGTCTAGTAAATTGTCGTGATTACTCGGGAGAGATTTACGGTAATAAGAGTGCTCATGATTGATAGAGACGGTCAGGCAAATCTATATGAAACATAACATGAAGGGATTCCATCAATAGGGGAAATTATAACTTTAGATCATTCTCTTAATTGTTTACAACATAATCATAGTTAGTCATTATTTACTTAATTGCAGTCAGTTATCGTTAGTAAGAATATCCTCAAGTGTTATTCAAAACGTTTGGGAAGTTGATTACGTAGAATTTAGTGAGTCTAACAAGAGTAATTGATAGGTTAATTCCTTGTGGGTTCGACTCTGGGCTAAATACTCAGATTATATTTGCAACGTCCGCTTAATCCTTTTTAATAAGGCATAGTTGGGCGTGATCACTGACTATGGTTTGGTTTAATTTAGTTTGATATTAGAAAAAATACCCGCTCATAATTGGTTTGGTTTGGTTTTAACTAAAAAAAGTCAAAACGAAACCAAACCAACTCGACATTACATATATACAAGTTTTATAAATATTTGATACATACAAATAATTAATGTAATGTAATTCATAATATAATTTAAACTCTTTAATTGTTCTCTCTTTTAATGTATTATTTGAAGTTTGGATTTAGAACTTTTGAATGGTCAAATATGTTTTATAGCTCATAAAAGTTAGTAACTCAAATAAAGCCCAAAGCAAAATAAAATTATACTAGTGCTAACAAAAAAAAAATCAATTCAATACTAGAAATGACAATAGTACTATTGGATTTCTTTTTAGTTTTGCATTAATTTAGATAATGAAAATGCATAACTCACTTTTAATATTTTTTTAGTCATGTAATTAATACTTAGTACTAATTAGTCGTACTTATTTTAACATGACTTAGTACTTTTAGATTATGTTTATTTTTATTATGACTTATTAATTCGCAATATTTATCTTATGGGATTTGTTGAGTATTTTAGTATAATCATGACTCATCTCACATTATTTTGTATCATTTATTGGGCAACATATTATATAGTTTGATCCTACTAGGACCTAAAAAATATGAGAGCACAAATTATAAATTTTATGCTGTGAAGATTTTGTCGAAAAAAAACCCGAAAAACCCGAGAAAAACCCGACTTTTATTGGTTTGGTTTTGTTTATAAATTTAAAAATCCAAGACGATTGATTTGGTTTGGTAATTAAAAAATCCGAACCAACCCGGTTTATGTATACCCCTAGCAGGAGGTAATAATCTTCAAAACGACAGAAAAATTTCAGCGTATAGGTTAAAAATTATATCTCCTATTTATCTTATGAATATCCTCCATTAAAAAAGAAGTCCTCACCATTATTTTTTGTCCTAAATTTGTAGCTGCCTATGACGGATGAGGCTTTTACTTTGAAAACCGAAAAAGGCAAAAAATGCTCCTAACTGGCCCAACTCTAGTCCTAAAAAGAATAAGCGGCCGCTGTAAATATAATCCGGTCTAAAAGTCTGGAGTCGAATCCCACAGAGAACTAAGACTTAGCTATATCTATTTAATATCACTAAGAAGAAAAGTTTGAACAATTTTCTAAATTATAAAGATTGAAATTTATATTTCTAACTAATTAACTAGCAAATACTAGAAAGCGGTAAAATTATCAACTAACGAGACAAAGGGTTATAGACTAAATTAAGGAGGTCTAGAGTTATGATTTTTCCAATTGTCGGAATACTTCCCACTATGTTTCCTACAATTTCGCCTAAGTATTCTCTACTGATCATGAGCACTCAACTTATCGTAATTCTCTCTCGAGCAACTACAATAATGTACTAGTCATATTCTCTCGAATTACGCTAGCTCGCACTTTTTCACCGCTCACTATGATCACGTCAAAGCTTTGTCATCTCTAGTCCCGCTTTTAAATCCGCCGTATTGATCCCTCAAGCAACACATACTAAATAGGCATAGTCAATCGATGGCCATTCAATCAACTAATATAAGCACGTAGTTGAACAAGTAGATATATCCAAAGATCAAATTATATTAAAACATAACAAGAAATCATCCTCCAAGAGGTTCCATCAAAAACTCTAAATAATAAATTAGCTATTCATGAATGTATGTGAAAAAATAATACTCAAATTCATAACCAACAATAAAAATAGAAAGAAGAAGGGGAAAAACTCATGGTTGCATCCTTCTCCTTGCTCTTAGCTTGTTCTTGCCTCCCCGGATATTGTCTAACCTTAAAGTAGTGTCTCCCCCCTCAAATGGACGTTTTATGATGTATTTATATCAATTAGGGCTGATGTGGGGTGTCCTTGAGCTCTCCTAATTCAAAAAGGACATGCTGAGTCGCGTGCCAGAGTTGGTGCAACGCGCGACTTCTGGCACGCTCCCAGTTATTTCTTTTTTTCTTCTTTGTTCTTTCGTGTGCCAGGTCTAGTGCCAACCTCCATACTTTGCTATTTTTTTCATCTCCTAGGTCATTTCGTGCCTACCTTCATGCAATGCACCAAATGTGGCACGCTTCCAGGTCTTGCATCTCTACTCTTTTTGCATCAAATCATCCAATTCTCGCCAATTTCCATCCAATTTCATTCCTACACACAATAAACATGAAATGAGAATATTATACATTTATAAACATGTCATCTCCCGCATCTCACATAAGAAATAATATTCAATCACACTCAAAAACATGCATTTTTCATCATTTATCACTACCCCACGCTTAAACTCTTGCTCGTCCTCGAGCAACTTAAAATTAAGCACACCGGCAAGTAACACAATTCCAAAACATACTCAAGTATCATATCAATGACATTGGTTTATATCAACGATAGAACCCGACATAAGCACTCTTCACACTTTTTTTTATTATTAGACCAATGCCAAGGCTATTTAAAATGTTTGTGTGACTCTTCTAACATCCTGTAACGACCCGGTCAGTCGTTTTGAGAGTTATAGCCCCGTTTCTCCTATTTCTGTTTCTTTATGTGTTGTTCAGCTGTGTTGAGTTGTATCGAGTTGGTAGGTTTGGTTCGGAGTAGTTTTGGAGTGAAACAAACACTTAATCTCTTAGTTAGAAAGCTAAGTTAGAAAAGTCAACCGGAAGTTGACTTATGAGTAAAAGAATTTGGATTTGGATTTTTATGATTCGATTAGATTCGTTGGGTGATTTTAGACTTAGGAGTGTGTCCGGAATATAATTTGAAGGTCCGTGGTAGAAGTAGGCTTGAATTGGCAAAAGTTGGAAGTTTAGAAGTTCTTAGGCTTGAATTCGAGGTTGATTTGGAATTTTGGTGTTGTTTTGGGTGTTTCGAAGGTTTGACTATGTTCAGATAGTGATATATGACTTGTTGGAATTGTTGGTTGAAGTCTCGAGGGCGTTGGATGAGTTTTGAATAGGTTTGGGTTGTGTTGCGCTCGTTCTTCTTATGTTTCGACGCCGTTTCTTCAAGCATAAATGATATCATATTGAACAAATGAGCTTCGATTTCTTTTTTGATTGAAGCATTAGATCCGTATTGTAATTACGGACCTGTAGCAAAAAGAATCGTCGAATTTAGACATCGTATGAGGATTTTATGGTTATTTTACTAAGAATTAGGTTGCCAGATTTTTCAGATTAATTACGAAATTGCCACTGATGGCGTATTTAAAAATCTGCACTATTTGCAAATATTAAAACCTACATATCTCCTTTGTTATAAGGTAAAATTGAGTGATTCAAAAGCCTAACTTGACTAGAATTTCACAAGGAATCCATTGGAGGCATAAAATACGAGTTTCGAGATCATTTGACACGAGAAACGAGGCAGAATAGCTGGCAGAAAAATACATAAAACTAGGGTTTGTTCATTCGGTCATATTTTGAGTTGGGAAGCTCGGATTTGGGAGATTTTGGAGGCGATATTCACCATATGAATCGGGGTAAGTGTTCTCTACTCGATTTTGATTATAATTTGTGAATCCATATTCGTTTTTGGGATTTGATTGATGATTTCAAAGTGAAATTAAGGGAGTTAGGGCTTGAGTATTGGAGAGTTTTAAGTGAGGATTTGAGGGACCAAATGGAGTCCGATTTTGACAAATTTTGTATGGTTAGACTCGGGAGAGGACGGGGATTATTATTCTTCCATTTCTGACTGATTCCGAGATGTGGGCCCGGGGGCCGAATTTTTGCAGATTTCGGATTTTTGGCATGTTTATGTAGTTTTTATTGTGTAATTCGATTCTTTAGACTATGTTGATAGTAGTATTCTGATTATGGTTAGATTCGAAGCTTTTGGAGACCGAGTCGAGGGACGAGGACATCCGGAGTAGGATTTTATGTATTGAGTGTTGAGTGTTGAGTGCTGAGTGCGAATGCTGAGTGATGGAGTGACATTATTGTGAGGTTGCATTTACTTTTGCTGTTGCTGCATTTATCTGTTAAATTTCTTTGTGGCATTTACTGAGTTATGGAATTTACCTGTTTATTCCTGTTATTTTTAAAATTGTGAAAAATAAATAATTGGACTATTTTGCTCAGCTCGTCACTACTGCTCAGTTCCTTAGTTATTTCTGTTACTACTGAGGTGGTTGTACTCATACTACACCATGCACTTTATGTGCAGATCCAGGTGAGTTAGAGCGCGGCGATCGTTGAGTTCAGGTCGGCTTTAATTGGAGACTGCAAGGTAGCTGCCAGCGTCCGCAGGACCTTGTTACTCCTTTTGTCATTTCTTATTTTGGACAGTTAGACAGTTATATTTCTTAGTTCATAGTTTTAGACGCTCATGACTTAGTGACACCCCGATGTTTGGGGCTAGCTTCTATATTTTATATTAATTATATTTATAGTTGATTTAGTTTATGAGAAATTCAAATGTTGAAAATATTTTTATTAAATTCTTATAATCGGTTTAGTTGTAATATTTTGGAAATAGGTTTGCCTTGTAACACGATAGGCGCCATCACGACCAAGGTTAGATTTTGGGTCGTGACACATCCTAGCCTCAAAAATTGACTCCACTACTTTCTATACTATAACTTGCTTCTTGTTCCAACTCAAAACCAAGGACTTTGCCAATCCTTTGCAAATCATGTGTCCTTACCAGCAAACCACAGAGAAAAATAGTCCACACACACTCAAATTTAAGTTCAAGTATAATCTAAGGACTCAAATATTGAAAGAATTCACTCGCTCTCACAATAAATCTCGTATGCCTCCCAAGTTCGTACCATAGGCTTGCCCATAGTGTAAGATTCGACTAATTTAAGCTTGCAAAATCTAGGATCAAGTAGGACTTTATAGGTTCTAATGTAGGCTAAGGGATGGGTATGATATGTATATAGAAAAATAGTGACTAACCCTCCTAAGCACTTTAATACACCACACTTCACTATTAAGCACATCTTCTTGTCATGACCAATTAAATATTTTTCCATGAAACGATACACAATTAAGCCCTTATTCATTAATCACATTAAAATATAGATACTCACTAGCCCGAACAAAGATATGGGAGGTGTCATTCATCATATTTTTTTCTTTTGTATTTTTTTTACCCTCCTTAATTTGGTATTTTCGGCTAGTAAGGCTTTTACCCACAAATGCACCTTGTTGGACTTTCTATGGTTCCACTCAAAAGATACCCAATCTTTTTCTTTACTCTTTCAGCGACTTAAGTGCTTTCGGAGGTAAAGGGTGAACAAGATATGATTTAGAACAAAATAGGGGTTGGCTCGTAATGTAGGTGCCAAAGAAAAAGGTCTACAGGCTCAAAAGGGTTAACTAAGGATAATGTTATCAATGGTAGGAAAATAGGCTCAAGGGTCAATCAAAGAAACGCATATATCATTTTCTAAACTCACAAGACTTAATCATTTCGCTTCAACTCACACACGGTGCAAGTTCTAGACTAACAAGGGATGGCATAGAGTACAACTAAAATCTCACCTCACACAATGCACATGACTTACTCAGGACGGCTCAGACCCGACTCTCAAGTTAAAGCAACTAGCGCAGTCATCATATAATCCAACCACTAGGAAGTAACAACAGGAGTCAATAAACGAGCCCAAGCGTCAAAATAAAGTCACATATATTCTCAAGGCATATAGTCACAAGAATGAAGAAGAAAGCACTCAACACAAACGCTCCACCTCTAAGTCCCGATATAAACCCTGTCAATAACATAGACACTCAGTTCTTCCCATTCCATTATCAGTTAAAAAAAACAAAAAATCTTTTTGTATTTTTCTTTAGACTTTAAACCCTCAAGAAAACTGTCTAGGAAGTCCATCGTCGGAAAAAGTCCAAAATATTTTTAAAAATTTTACCTACAAAAAAAAAACTACTACCCGTTCAAAGAGTCATATATTGGAAAAGAACCGTGGCCATAAGAAAAACCAAGAGGAATTATTTCTACCTAATTTTTTTTTTGATTTTTTTCAATACACATAAAATAATACAACTAAAATAGCATAGGAAATCACACAAACAGTCTCTTCACCCCACACTTAAAATTGTGCATTGTCCCCAATGCATACCCAAAAATATAAAAGGGTAAAAAAACCTCCTTGGTAGGCCAAAGGCCGAAGGATTAGCAGCTCATGGGTACTCAGACTTCTCCCTGGCATGACCCTTTGTGTGGACATCCCACACTTAGTTCTAACCATCTAGCTTGCCGTTGCATCCTTCCAATAGCTTTTGCTTCCCAAGCTCCTAAAAATAAAGAATGACACTAATGAATTGAATCAGGCACCTGATTTTATCAGCACCAATCACACTAGAGTCAACTAAATTTATGTCCTCAATATCCTTTGTTGACTCTAGTATTACTTCTTCAACATCGGCATTCTGAAATTCTAGTTGGACAAATTGTTGGTGTTCTACTCTGACCTCCTCCATTAGCACTTCAATTTTTGAATCTAATGCATGCTCCTTTTGACTACTATCCACAATATCAGCTTGATGAGCATTAAATGCTTCAACTAATTTACTCACTTGTGCCTCCAGGTTGCGAATAGTAGCATCTTGCCTTTGTATGTGCAGTTGTTTCTCATTATTTTGTTCCACAAGGCACCTTAGCTGTGATGACCCAAAGGGTCATCTTATGTTTTAGAACTCGATTCTGTGTTTCTAGGTCTTCGAAACCTCATGTTATATCTTTTCGATTTGCGTGCGCAGTCTGAACGTATTTTCGGAAAGCTTTTATGTGGAAAATTGATGAAATAGTAATTTTTGGCCTAAAAAGTTGATTTTCGTTGACTTCGGTCAACGTTTTGGGTAAATGGACCCGGACCTGTGTACTGACAATCTCGGTGGGTCGGTAGTAAAATATGGGTAATGGGCGTATGTCCGGAATCGACTTCCGAGGTCCCTAGCCCGAGAAATAAATTTTTGATTAAAATTGTAAGACTGAAATTATAATGGTTTTAAGAATTTGGTTAATATTTGATCTTGTTGGTATCAGGTCCCTATTTTGGTTCCGGAGCCCAGTACAGGTCCGTTATGATATTTATACCTTATCTGTGAAATTTTGTGAGAAACGGGACTGATTTGACGTGATTCAGATCTTTGGTTGAGAAAAAAGAAGTATTAAAATTTTGTTGAAAATTTCATGCAATTTGGTGCTAAATTCGTAGTTCAAGGTGTTATTTTGCCAATGTGATCGTGCGAGCAAGTTCGTATGATGTTTCTAGACTTGTGTGCATGTTTTGTTTGGAGCCCCGAGGGCTCGGGTGATTTTCGGATAGGCTATGGGATGTTTTGAACTTAGAAAATCTGGTATTTTTTTCTGCAGCAGCTGTTCTGGTGTGTCCTTTTTTCGCGTTCGCGAAGCTACTCTCGCGAACACGAAAGGTAGGCTGGTCAGGGTGAGTTTTTCTTCTTCGCGAACGCGTAGTGATGGGGGCTTTACTCTTCGCAAATGCGATTGTGTCCTCGCGAACGCGATGAACACTGTCGCCCAATTCATAAACAGTCCTAAATCGGGACTCGGGTCATTGTTTCAAATTTTCAAAAGATAAACGGCCTAGAGGCGATTTTCAAAAGACAATTTCTTCCCCAAAGTGTTGGTAAGTGATTCTAAACCACTTTCTATCAATTACCTGTAACGACCCGACCGGTCGTTTTGAGAAATTAAGCTCCGTTCAGCGGCATAAGGTCTGGAACAGCTTCGGAATATGAGTATCGACTTGCGTGCATGGTGGAATTCGGTTTTCGGATAGTTTAGAGTCAAATTGGAAGAAGGAATCTAGTTATGGAAGTTAGAATGGTGAAAAGTTGACCGGAATTGGACTTTTGGGTAAACGACCCCGGAATGGATCGTGGATGATCTCAACAGCTTCGTATGGTGATATTGGACTTAGGCGCGCGTCCGGATTCAGATTTGGAGGTCCGTGAAGTAAATTGAGGCATTTCAGCGAAAGTTGAAATTGGAAAATGAAGAAGTTTGACCCACAGTTGACTTTTGTGATATCGGGGTCGGAATGCGATTCCGAGAGTTGGAGCAGCTCCGTTATGTTATTTTGGACTTGTCTGCAAAATTTGGCGTCATTACGAGTTGAATTGATAGGTTTCGGCATGAGATTCGATATTTGAAGATTTGGAAGTTCATAAGCTTGATTTTTGGTTTGTTCCGTCGTTTTGATGTTGTTTTATGTGATTTGAAACTTCGAGCGAGTCCGTGTTAGGTTACATGACTTGTGTGTGTGATTAGACGGGGTCCCGGGAGCCTCGGGTGTATTTCGGGTGGACTACGGATCATTTTTTCCTCCATTTTGGACTGGTGTCACTGCTGCTTCTGATATCCTTCTACGCGATCGCGATGATTCTCCCGCGATCGCGATGCCTTGCTGAAGACCACCTCAAAAACCTTCATCGCGTTCGCATCCGTATGCTCGCGTTCGCGAAGCTCCGTGTATTTTCTTTGTCACGTTCGCATTAAGCCTTCAGCGATCGTGAAGGTCTATTTTTCTTTACTTCGCGATCGCATCTGTTACCCCGCGTTCGCATAGTGGAAATTAGGACTTGGGGCAGCTGACACCTTTCCTCTTCGAATTCGCATGAGCTCCATCGCATAAGCCACCATCTCATTGCCCTTCGCGTTCGCATCCCTCTTCACGCGAACGCGATATTCATTTCTGGGCCTTCTCAAATTTCCTCTACGTGATCGCGACCATTGTTCTGCGATCGCGATGAACAAATCACTAGGCAGACAGATTAAATCCCAAATTCGAGGGTTTCACCATTTTTATCATATTTTGACTTCTAGAGCTCGGTTCTTGGCAATTTTTGAAGGGATTTTCACCTGGGCGTCTTGGGTAAGAGCTTCTCACTCGATTTAGACCAATTTCCATGAATCTCCTCTTAATTTCATCCTTTAATTTCAGATTTTGAATGAAAAATGGGTAAAACTTCATAGACCAAATTATTGAGTTTTGAGGGGGTGTTTGATCTCCGATTTGACAGATTTTTATATGGTTAGACTCGTGAGAGTATGAGGGTTCTGAAATTGTTAAATTCATCCGATTCCGAGATGTTGGCCTGAGGGGCGTTTTGGTCATTTTGCCTAATTTCGCGCTTTGGCTTTGAATTAAATAGTAGAGTCAGTTGTTTGAGATGTTATTTACAATGTGTGATTGAATTGAATAGATTTGGGCCATTTGGAGTCGAGTACTCGTGGCAAGAACGTGCTTGCTAGTTGATTTTAGCCGGCTCGAGGTAAGTATCTTGCCTAACCTTGTGTGGGGGACTTCCCCTTAGGATTTGAGTCTTCTTTGTTGATTGTATTCCTTGTCCGCGAGGTGATGAGTGCGTGCTTGGATTTATTTGTGGAAAATTGCCCCTTTTAGGCTCTTAGATCCATCTAATCACCGAATATGAAGTTGTTCTTGATACGATTGAGTTCCCTGTTATTAGTTTCACCTCTACATGACTTACTTGGAATTTATCTGCCCTTTTTGGTTATTCTTGTTGCCTAATTGACTTTTACTTGTTCAACTACAGACATTTACCCTTCTATAGTCACATTCATTCCTAACTGCTTGTCTTTATCTGGAAAGCATTATTTCTATCTCTCGTGTAATTAATTGGTCTTAATTGGAAAGAAGTTAGATGTCCTATGTTTAGTGGATATTTCCTTAATTGTAATTATTTGATTCATGTTAACTTCCTTTTTGTTGGACAGAGTATTGTGGAATCGTTGTTTCGTATTATTTCTCCCTTATTGAGTTGTTCTTATTGCGCTTAGTATTTATCTGTTACGGTTATTCCTTATGAGTTAGTTGTACCGTCTTTCGGTGAACAGAAATACCTGAGTTGATTCTCTTGCTTGTTCCTGTATATATTGTCATTTGTTGTGTGGTACTTGAGACTGTGATGCACGAGGTTTCTGCCGTGCGGTCGTTGGTACTATGATGCACGAGGTTTCTGCCGTGCTGTCGCTGATGCTATGATGCACGAGGTTCCTGCCGTGCGGCTGTTGGTACTGTGATGCACGAGGTCTCTGTAGTGCGGTTGTTGTTGAAGGGTTGCACGAGGTCTTTGCCGTGCTATTGTTGCTATTGATGTTTTGCACATGCGGCGTAATAAGGCGGGATATATTATATGCTTATATGTGGGTTGCGCATGTGGCGGAATAAGGTGGGAACATTGTGATGCACGTGTGGCGAAATAAGGCGGTGCCTATTATATTATCATTTGCACGCGTGGCGGAATAAGGTGGGCTATGCCAGGGATTGATTGTGAGTATTTGTGACGGCCTGTGGAGGCATTCCGATTTTCATTTAATATTGTGATTGTGGCTTGCTTTCCTGTATGAGCTTTATCTCATGGATGTGGTGAGGGGACACTGTGCATGCTGCCTACTCTTCTTCTTACGTTTATTAGCTGGTAGAAATCTTGTTAAAGCACTTGCACAAGCATACACGTAGTTGAACACTCCTATTGGATGTGAAGTTTCTCCTGATTTTTCCAAGTGTAGGGGTACGTCCTCGTTAAAACATTATATATGTGAGAGTGGCCCTAGTTAGCCAGTTAGTTGTCAGTATGACTGTGAGACTGATTCGGGGCACATGATACCAAGTGTTAGATTCAGATGCCGGGATTTTTGTGAGTTGTGGTTGTCCGAGATTTGGTAAATTTGTGGAAATAGTTGAGTAAGACCTTATGTGATCATCATCGTAGGATATGGGTTATCGTTCTGTTTTTCCCTTACTGTGTTGTGACCTTAGGATTTGGGTTGTGTGTTTGCCGTTATTATGTATCATCATTTCTTATATTCTCGTTGTTATTTTGTTGTTCTTTTCCCTCAGTGTAACTGTAGCATTTGTTGTCACTTCGTGCACTCTTTACATATATATATATATATATATATATATCATTTCAGTAGTCCCTGTAATTATACTGTTTATTTGACCGGTAGGTGTCTTGACTGTTCCTCGTCACTACTCCATCGAGGTTAGTCTTGATACTTACTGGGCACCGCCGTGGTGTGCTCATGCTACTCTTCTGCACATTTTTGTTGTGCAGATACAGGTACTCCCTCTCAGTTCTGTCAGCCTTGGAAGGAGGCGTATCGGTAGAGACTTCGAGGTATATTTGCTACGTCCGCAGACCGAGGAGTCCCTTTCCAGCTTTCTGTAATAAGTATAGCTCCTTTAGTATTTCTCCTTTGTATAGACATTCTTGAGTCAGAGCCTCTTATGTATCCCTTAGCTTGTGATTTGTGAGTTTCCGGGTATTGGTAATTTTGTTAGCTTCGAGAATTGTTGTGGTATGTGCCGAGCGGCACCTTAAACACCGTTTTATTTTACTAGTTTAGTTTTATTTACTTTCTTCCGCAATTATGGTTTTTCTTCCTCATTGTTAGGCTTACCTAGTCATAGGGACTAGGTGCCGTCACGACATGTTCACGAAGGGCGAACTGCGGTCGTGACATTACCCATTGGATTTCATGAAATTTCAACCTAAAATCTAGTGTGTTCATGCTAGAATTGGGGGGTTTTGGGTAGAAACTAGGGATTTGGGAAATTGGGGATTTAGACCTCGAATTGGGGTTGGATTCCAAAACAAATTATATATCCGGGCTCGGGGGTGAATGGGTAAGTTTATTTTGGTCCGAACCTCAGGTTTTGACCAAGCGGGCCCGGGGTCAATTTTTGACTTTTTGGGGGCAAGTTTGGGAAAACTAAATTTATGCATTGCAGTTGATTCCTTTAGCAGTAATTGATGATATAGAGTTATTGTGGCTAGATACGAGTGATTTAGAGGTGGATACTAGAGGAAAAGCGGTAATTGAGCAGTGAGTGGCATATGGATCGAGGTAAGTGTTGTGGCTAACCTTAGCTTGAGGGATTAGGTGTTATTTGCTACGTGTTTGGATGTTGAGTACAACGTACAGGTGAGGTGACGAGTATCTATACATTGTTGTCGAGTCTTTACATGTGAGTAAGTCTTATTCTTGGAAATGTTGTATTTTTTATCATATTGTTCATGTGTAGACTAGTTATTCGATGTGTTGAGAAGTTTCGTATCATGTTTTATGGAATTTGGTATTGATGGGGTTTTAACCAAAAGTTGAGACTGGTATTGTGGAACTAAGAGTTGAAGTAAGACTTGTTGTTGCCATTTCTATCTCTCTATTATTGTTGTCTCTATTTTGGTGAGGTAGAGTGATAAAGCACGAAGGGTGATGTCGTGCACATTTCTATTATTGCTTATCTGGTGAGGTTGAGAGTAAAAGCAAGAAGGGTGATGCCGTGCATGTTTCTATTATTGCTTATCTGGCGAGGTTGAGAGTAAAAGCACGAAGGGTGATTCTGTGCTCGTTTCTATTATTGATTATCTTGTGAGGTTGAGAGTAAAAGCACGAACGATGACGCTGTGCACGTTTCTATTATTGATTATGTGGTGAGGTTGAGAGTAAAAGCACGAAGGGTGATGCCGTGCATTTTCCGTTTGCTGCGTTTACTTTTTATTACCGGTTCAAAGTGTATTAGCTGTTTAAATTCCTCTACTGCTGTGATTCTTTATTTTTGGTACCCCCATAGCATCCCCTCCCGTTAATTTCTGCTTAGCTTCTATTAATTTTTATTCTGCTAGCATATTGTTTAACTACACAGGTTTATGTATGTGTCTTGTCCTAGCCTCGTCACTACCTCGCCAAGGTTAGGCTCAGCACTTACCAGTACATGGAGTCGGTTGTACTGATACTGCTATCTGCACTCTCTGTGCAGATTTCGGTACTGGACCGTGTTGACCCGAGTTGAGTTGCTGCTTTCAGACCCATATGAGACCCAAGGTAGATCTGCTGGCGTTCGCAGACCCTGGAGTCCCCTTCCAATTATTCCAGTTTACTGTTTCTTTTAGTTCAAAAATAGTTGTAGTTTCTTTCAGCCAGTATTTGTAGTGACTCTTAGAAGTTCATTAATTGTGACGCCAGTTTCTGGGTAATTGTGTATAAGCACTTGGGTTATTATGAAGTTCTGCACGCTTTTTAATCTGTTTTGGTTTAATTGTTGTTATTTACTGATTTGGTCAAAGGTTAACGTATTAAATCCTTAACTGTTGGCTTGCCTAGCATCCGAAAATTTAGGCGCCATCACGGTCCCGACGATGGGAAATCCGGGTCGTGACAAGTTGGTGTCAGAGCACTAGGTGGCCTAGGTCTCACAATTCACGAACAAGCTAGGTAGAGTGTGAGGGATCGGTACGGAGACGTCTGTGCTTATCCCCAGAGGCTACAGAGATTAGGAACAGTTTCACTTCTATTCTTCTCTGTTGTGCAATTTGATCTCTCAATGCTAATTAAATTCTCTACTCTTGTTCTTTCGCAGATGGCGAGAACACGTACCGCTTCTTCGGTCGAGCAGCAGCCAGAGCCCCCAGTGGCAGCTCCTACAAGGGGCAGAGGACGAGGCCGCGGCAGGGGTAGGGCTCATCCCAGAGCACGAGCAGCAGCACCAGCGGCAGAGCCTCAGGTAGAGTTTGATGAGGAGGCTCCAGCCCAGACCGTCTCAGCAGGGCCAGTTCAGGTTCTAGAGGGGTTCATCGCTACCCCGGTACTTTACGATGCTTTGGTCCGTCTAGTGGGCCTTATGGAGAGTGTCGCTCAGGCCGGCACATTGCCTGTAGCACCAGCCGTCTCTCAGGCTGGGGGAGGAGCCCAGACCCCCGCTACTAACACTCCAGAGCAGATGGCTCCCCAGTTTTAGACTCCAGCATCTCAGCTAGTCGGGGTAGTTCCGTCGGGTGTTGTAGCACAGACCGGCGATGGATCAGCTTTGTCTTCTGAGGCTTTGTGGAGATTGGATAGGTTTACCAAGCTTTTCACCACTACCTATGGCGGTACATCTTTAGAGGATCCCCAAGACTATCTAGACAGTTGTCACGAGGTGTTACGTAACATGGGGATAGTGGAGACCAATGGAGTCGACTTTGTTGCCTTTCGTCTGTAAGGTTCCGCCAAGAAATGGTGGAGGGATTTTTGTTTGGCTAGACCAGTTGGGTCGCCTGCTTTGACTTAGGACCAGTTCTCTCAGCTATTTCTCGAGAAGTTCCTTCCTGTTATATTGAGAGAGGACTACCGTAGACAATTCGAGCGTCTCTAGCAGGGCAGCATGTCGGTTACTCAGTACGAGACCCGCTTTATTGATTTAGCCCGTCATGCTCTTCTTATACTCCCCATCGAGAGAGAGAGAAGGTGAGGAGGTTTATTGAGGGACTTGCTCAGCCTATCAGATTGCAGATGGCTAAGGAGACATGGAGCGAGATTTCATTCCAGGATGCAGCCAATATGGCCACAAGAGTTGAGATGGTGTTAGCTCACGGGAGTGGTCAGGGGTCTGACACGAGGCCTCGTCACTCCGGTGGATTCAGTGGGGCCTCATCTGGAGGCCTGGGTACTTTTGGTAGAGGCCATCCTCCCAGGCTGTTTCATTCAGCGCTTCAGGCTTCTCACGGTGCTCCAAGTGGCAGTGGCTCTCATATGCTGTATTCCGATCAGCTAGCCTGCAATGCACCATCAGCTCCTATTAGTGAACCTCCGCTCCAGAGTTTTCAAGGTGGTTACTTAGGCCGCCAGGGCCAGTTTTAGGGTCATCAGCCATAGCGGCCGAGATCATGTATACTTGTGGCGATCCAAGGCACATTGCTAGGTATTGCCCTCAAACATCGAGCAATTCTCAACATTAGGGTTCTCGTGCCATGGTCCAGTATCGGGAATTCCACCGCCCACTCAGTTAGCTAGAGGTAGGGGTCAAACAGCTAGAGGTGTAGGTCGAGGTATTAGAGGTAGAGGTCAGGCGGCTAGAGGTGGAGGCCAACCAGGCAGGGCCTGTCCTCGAGATGTAGTTCAGAGTGGTGGGGCCTAGCCTCGACGCTATGCTTTTCCAGCCAGGCCTGAGACCGAGTCATCTGACGCGGTTATCCCAGGAACAATTTCAATTTGCAGTAGGGATGCCTCAGTGTTATTTGATCCGGGATCTTCTTATTCGTATGTATCATCCTATTTTGCTTCATATTTGGTTGTGCCTCGTGATTCTTTGGGTGCTCCCGTTTATGTGTCCACACAGGTAGGGGATTCTATTGTGGTAGATCGTGTCTATCATTCGTGTGTGTTCATTATTGGGGGTCTTGAGACTTATGTAGATCTCCTACTTCTCGATATGGTTGACTTTGAAGTCATTTTGGGGATGGATTGGTTCTCGCCTTATCATGCTATATGGGACTGTCACGCCAAGATAGTGACCTTAGCCTTTCCGGGGTTGCCTTGATTAGAGTGGAGAGGGACTCCTGGTCATTCTACCAGTAGGGTTATTTTTTATACGAAGGCTCGGCGCATAGTCGAGAAGGGTTGTCTAGCTTATTTGGCTTATGTCCGCGATTCTAGTGCAGAGGTTCCTTCCATGGATTCTGTACCAGTTGTTCGGGAGTTCCCAGAGGTTTTTCCTGCAGACCTACCGGGGATGCCACCCGCTAGGGATATTGACTTCTGTATTGATTTGGTTCCGGGCACTTAGCCCATTTCTATTCCGTCATATCGTATGGCCCCGCCAGAGTTGAAAGAGTTGAAGGAGTAGTTGCAAGATTTTCTTGATAAGGGCTTTATTAGACCTAGTGCCTCGCCCTGGGGTGCGCCCGTATTTTTTGTGAAAAAGAAAGATGGGTCGACGAGAATGTGCATTGATTACCGGTAGTTGAACAAAGTCACTATAAAGAACAAGTATCTATTGTCGAGGATTGATGACTTATTTGATCAGCTTCAGGGTGCCAAAGTGTTTTCAAAGATCGATCTGAGGTCTGGCTACCATCAGTTGAGGTTGAGGATTAGGGCGTCCGATGTCCCTAAGACAGCTTTTCGAACTCGATATGGGCATTATGAGTTCCTAGTGATGTCATTTGGCTTGACAAATGCCGCAACAACATTTATGGATTTGATGAACCGGGTGTTCAAGCCTTACTTGGATTCCTTTGTGATTGTGTTTATTGATGATATCCTGATCTACTCCCGCAGCCGAGAGGAGCATGAGCAGCATCTTTGGATCGTACTTCAGACGCTGAGAGATAACCAGTTACATGCTAAGTTCTCAATATGCGATTTTTGGTTGGACTCAGTCGCTTTCTTGGGGAATGTTGTATCAGCAGAGGGTATTCAGGTGGATCCTAAGAAGATTGAGGCCGTTCAGAATTGGCCTAAGCCTACTTCAGCCACAGAGATCCGTAGTTTCTTGGGATTGGCAGGTTATTACAGTCGGTTTGGGGAGGGGTTTTCATCTATAGCAGCCCCGTTGACCAGGTTGACCCAGATGGGTGCCCCGTTCAGATGGTCAGACGAGTGTAAGGTGAGCTTTCAGAAGCTCAAGACAGCTTTGACTACGGCACCGGTGTTGGTGTTGCCCACAGGTTCAGGGCCTTATACAGCATATTGTAACGCATCTCGTATTGGACTTGGTGCATTATTGATGCAGGGTGGCAAGGTTATTGCATATGCTTCACAACAGCTAAAGGTTCATGAGAAGAATTATCCTGTTCATGACTTGGAGCTGGCAGCCATTGTTCACGTGCTAAAGATTTGGAGGCACTATCTATATGGCGTGTCGTGTGAGGTGTTCATGGATCATCGGAGTTTGAAGTATTTGTTCAAGCAAAAGGAGCTCAATTTGAGGTAGAGGAGGTTGTTGGAGCTATTGAAAGACTATGATATCACCATCTTGTATCATCCCAGGAAGGGCAATGTGGTGGCCGATGTTTTGAGTAGGAAGTCAGCTAGTATGGGCAGCCTTGCGTACATTCTAGTCGGTGAGAGACCGCTTGCATTAGATGTTCAGGCCTTAGCCAATCAGTTTGTGAGGTTGGATGTTTCTGAGCCCAGTCGTGTTTTAGCTTGTACGGTCGCTTGGTCTTCTTTGTTTGAGCGCATCAAGGAGCGGTAGTATGATGAACCTCATTTGCTTGTCCTTAGGGACACAGTGCGGCACGGTGATGCCAAGCAGGTTACGGTTGGAGATGATGGAGTTTTGAGGATGCAGGGTCGTGTTTGTGTGCTTAATGTGGATAGACTTGGTGAGTTGATTCTAGAGGAGGCCCACAGTTCCCGGTATTCTATTCATCGTGGCGCCGCCAAGATGTATCAGGACTTGTGGCAGCATTATTGGTGGAGGAGGATGAAGAAGGATATTATTGCATACATAGCTCGCTATCTAAATTGTTAGAAAATAAAGTACGAGCATCAGAGACCTTGTGGTTTGCATAAGAAGATAGAGATTCCTGAGTGCAAGTGGGAGCGTATCACTATGGATTTCGTTGTTGGACTATACAAAGTAAACCTGGTTATTCCTATTAAAGAACAAATCAGATGTTCAAGGAGTCTTTATGAACTCTCTTAGTATGGTGCAAAACCAATTTCAGCTTACTGTTGGCACACTCTATTCAGATGGAGGTGGAGAATACACAAGCTTCAAATCTATCCTTACGCAGCATGGCATTCAACATCTCATTAGTCATCCCTGCACACCTCAATTGTTGGAACAGCTGAACGCAAGCATCACCATATCATTGATATTGCTCTAACTTTAATGCACCATGCATCTGTACCTTCACGTTTTTGGTCATTGGCTTGTCAAGTGGCTGTCTACCTCATCAATAGGATGCCTACTCCATTACTCAAACTTCGCTCTCCTTTTCAATGCCTCTTTCCCACATCCCATAATCCTTTGAAATTAAGAGTTTTTGGTTGTTTATGTTACCCCTGGTTAAAACCATATAACAGTAACAAACTTGCTCCCAAATCAAGACCTTGTGTCTTCATGGGATACTCACCTTCTACAAATAGTTATGCATGTCTTGATCTTTCAACCTCCAAAATATTCATCTCAAGACATGTCCTTTTCGTAGAACATATCTTTCCAGTCAAAAATAATCAGCTAGATCTTCCCCGAATTGAACCATCAATCTTGCCCTAGTGGATCCACCCATCAGAACCAACTAATGCTTCTCCAATACAAAATCAGTCAGATATTGCCTTTGAACCTATCTCACTACCTCCCTCAAGCAACTCTCCTTGTTAGCAACCACTCATGGAGGTTTCACCGAGCTTATCACTGCAGGATGATACAAAGCACGTTTAGTTGCAAAAGTTTTTCACCAAAGACCGGGTGTTGATTTTCATTCTACCTTCACTCCAGTTATTAAACATACGACCGTTCGTCTTATTCTTTTGTTAGTAGTGTCCTTCAGGTGGCCCTTGCGACAACTGGATGTCAACAATGCCTTTCTCCAAGGCACCTTGCATGAAGAAGTCTATATGCAACAACCTCCGGGATTTATTGTTCCTGTTTATCGCAATTATGTCTACAGACTTCATAAATCCATTTATGGACTTCGCCAAGCTCCAAGAGCTTGGTATACAGAGCTCAAGAACTTTCTTCTATCATGTGGGTTTAGCAAAACTCATTCGGATAACTCACCATTTGTCTGGTGTCAACACAATATCCTTGTCTTTGTTATGGTGTATGTCGATGACATTGTTGTTACTGGTTCGTCAATCAAGCATGTCGACCACACCATCAAGTTGTTGGACAACAGGTTCTCTATCAAAGATCTGCATTTTTTTCTTAGTGTCGAAGTCATTCCACATTCAGATGGACTCTTGCTTACTTAAAGCATATACATTGCTGAGCTTTCAGATAAATATCACATGCTGGAAGCAAATGGCGTTGCTACTCTAATGTCTACCAGTGAGCATCTCAGCATTAATGATGGAACAGTTTCAGAAGATATGAAGCTGTATAGACAATTCATTGGATCTCTTTAGTATCTTAGTTTTACAAGGCCGAATATTTGCTTTATCGTCAACAAGCTTTCCCAATTCCAGCATACTCCATCGATTTGACATTGGCAAGTAGCTAAGCGCTTGCTCAGATACCTCAAAGAAACACTCACCTATGGACTTCTCATAAGGCCCTCATCCACTACCATACTTCAGGCTTACTCTAACGATGATTGGAGCAGAATGCTTGATACTAGACACTCAACCTCAACTTATGTCATTCGTTTTGGGTCCAATCCTATTAGTTGGTGTTCTAAAAAGCAGCGAACAATTGTTCGGTCATCCATTGAAGTTGAGTATCGAGTTATTGCATGAGCTGTAGCTGAAGTAAACTGGATTGTTAATCTCCTTAAGGAGCTGCATCTTCCACCTAAGACTACGCCAAAAATCCTATGCGATAATGTTGGAGACACTTATCTCAGTCGTAACCCTGTCTTCCACAGTAGAATGAAGTATGTGGCTATTGATTTTCATTTCGTCCGTGATCAAGTTGAAAGGAATCAAATTGATGTTCGGCATATTAGCAATGCCTCACAGCTTGCAGATGCCTAACCAAACCCCTACCTCGACGAGCTTTCTCTGAATTTGTGGCCAAGATTGGCCTCCGACCAGTGGAGCCAATCTTGCGGGGGCATGATAGGGTAAGGATAAACATGGATAAGAGTTTCATTTGAATTCAAACTGTTGTATATATCTCCTAAGCCTCTCTCCCTCATCTACAATACTTCTACTATGATTGTACATCTTCAGCTATAAATTTACTCATTTACATGACTGTAAAACACAAGTTGGAATACCAAGTCTTCACCGTTTTAGTTACCACCATTACCTTTTGTCTAAATTATACCTATGAACAATTTAAAAGCTTCAAATATGCCCCTCGACATGATGGAACCTATGTAAGATTATATTTAGACCTTTTTAATTGTTTAGGGATATATATGGATATTTTAAATTACTCAATGACATGCTTCAAATTATTGCATTTGCTACTGAATACTTAATAATGATAAATTCTGTTTTAAAAAACGTAGCTGAGGTAACTAATGAGATGTATGATTATTATGATTTATTTGGGAATGTTAGATCAATGGTGTAATGAGATGTATCATTATTATTATTTATCCGGGAATGGTAGATCAATGGTGTATTTGTATAGGCCAAAAATTATCTTGGTAAACCACGTCAGCACTAAGAGAGCCTTCGAGTGCTACCACGCAGTGGCGAAGCCACATGGTCATAAGGGTGGTCAACTAATCACCCTTCGTCAAAAAATTACACTATGTATAAAGGTAAAATATTACGCTTTAGAGGTATATAACACATTTTGAACACCCTTTGTTGGGAATTTATTTTACTTCTTTTAAATTTGAACACCCTTGGAGAAATTTTTAGCTTTGCCACTGCTGCCATGTGTCGTCTGTATGATTCCAACAAAAGACAGATTGAAGGTCGAAGTGATCTGATAAGAGATAAAGGACTAAGTTGAGGAGTCAACAGAGATCAGGGTCGAGGACAAGCACTCTTCTTAAACAGAGTAATAATGGTTAGTTTTAGGATAAGACTCTAAAGAGAATATTCTCTAGATCTGTACTATAAGGGTTCCGTGGCACATGTCCTCTTACAAATAGAAAGAGACATAGTTATAGAGGACATGGAACACTCATTTGTAAGACAATACATTGGCATTCTCTGAAGATTCTTGCTTTATTACACACATACAGAATATACCTTTTTTTTATGATCCTTGTCTAACTTTTCTCCCACGATCTAAGGAGAATCTGAATATTTAAAGGCTCATCAATCATTCATCATTGTCAAAAAGAATACCAAAGAATCTCACCCCTTTTCTGGTGGCTCACATGCTTTTATTTACTTAAATGTCATTCATTGTTATTTATTGTTATTTAATGATATCTCTTCACTTTTGGATCATTGAATATAAAAATATTAACACAATTTATTTCTACTTAGATAACACCCATATTATCTCGTTACAAAATCAGTTAATATATATTTTGGATATTAATATTGGCTAAGAGTAACTCTATCTTATTAGAAAATCTAATTGTTTAAACCTAGATCTAAATTTTGGGTCAGACAGTTTGGCGCCGTCGGTGGGAATTTCTTAGCTAATCTTTTAGTTTCCATTAGATTTACAAGTCATGTGATTTGCTAACGTAACGAGCAACAAAGTTTTTCTCCTTCTCTGCACATATAGAAATTTCCATGGAAGGTAACAAAGAAAATGGAACTAAGGCGACATGTGATGTCTCCAGCAATCTCATGAATGCTGTCAGCGAGAGTTATGAAACAGTGCACGACGATGTGACACCCAATGTCTTCCCCAGGCGCGAGAGGTCATCTCCCCCTCATTGCAGCACAATGAAACCAAATGGGAAAGGGTCTTCCACGTCTACAGGATAAGGGATGCCACCCGCCATGAAAAAGCTCCTCGAAGCATGGCTAACTGATACCCTAGTAAGCATGCTCAACAAACAAGCCCCATGCACGACTATAGAAACCACAAGATCCCACACGGTACAGCAAGGAGATGAACAGGGCAATCAATCAGACCCTCCAACCCCAGGTATAACCCACAATGTTACTGATTGTACAGGTGACGACGTCCCCGTTACTATTTTGAAAATAATGGAAGAAATGGAGAATGAGAACAAAACGCTCACAAACCAAAAGAAAGAACACAAGGAACGAGTAGACAAGATACCGGGCGCCCCTAAGCTACTGCTGAAAAGGGACGCCGGCAGGTTCGTAGAGCAGCCGTATAGCGAGGAAGTGACCCCACATGCCATGCAAAAGACCTTCAAAATGCCACCGAATCTCAGGATATACGACGGGACAACCAATCATGAAGACCACCTGACTCATTACGTCACCGCCGTGAAGGGAAACAACCTCACAAAGGAACAGGAGTCCTCCATTTTGCTTAAGAAATTCGGTGAAACCCTCACTGGAGGGTCATTAACATGGTATTCATCGCTACCAGCCTGCTCCATAGAAATGGTCGAAGAAATGGCTGACAAGTTCGTGGCAGTGCATGTCGGGGCCAAGAAAGCCGAAATGAGAGTAAACGACATCTTCGCCATTAAGCAATCCTTAGGAGAGGGACTGAGGGACTTCCTTGCCCGATTCAACAAGGTAAGGATGACTTTACCAAATATGTCCGAAGGGATGGTAGTCGCAGCATTTCAGAACGGGTTGAGTAGAGAGGGTTCAAGAGCGATCAGAAAGCTGCTGAGCCGATTGGTGATGCACCATCCAACCACTTGGGATAAAATCCATAATGCCTATTATGCCGAAGTCCGAGCAGATGATGACGACCTCAACGTACCAACCCGACAACTCATCTTGGTACAAACCGAGTCCAGGTAAGAACGAAGAGAAAACATGAGGTATGATCACCCAGTCTCACGGCAATACTGGGAACAACATGAGTCTTACGTCATGGCCCCTGCCTCTCCTTCTTTTCGCTATGACGATAGCCCGTCTAGGCCGATGACGGGGATTCACAGGAACAAGAGAGGTATAACCCCTTGTTATATGCTCATCATTTTTGTGTTTCACCTACAGAAATAGTCTACGCCCCAGAGAAACTCGGAACAAAGGTAAAGTGGTTGCCAAAGATAAGGTCCATTCCAAGTACCAGGAAATTCGACGCTGTATGTGAACTCCACCAAGAACACAAGCACAAATTAGAAGATTACATCGCTCTAAGGCAAGGGGTTGTGAACATATTGCAGCAAGGGCACCTCAAAGAGTTGCTGAGCGACAAAGAAAGGAGCACCTTCGCCAGGGGTCGAGAACGTCAAGGCTCGGCAAAGCCACCCTCACCAGCTCATACCATCAATATGATTATTGGTGGCAGCAACGACGACTTCATCAACAACGTCAAGCTCACTCCCACCCACAAGCTCAAAAGATTAATTACCCACAAATGGTATGACGAACTCGAAGAAAGTATCATCTTCGATGAGTTAGATGCCTATGGTTTGACTTTCCCTCACTATGATGCTCTAGTCATTACTTTAAGAATTTTAGATACTGATGCTAAATGTATCATGGTAGATGATGGGAGTGAAACATGCATCATCCAACCCCGAGTCCTCGCCCAAATATGACTCGAGGACAAGATAGTGCCATGCTGCATCACACTAACCGGTTTTAACAATGCAGTTGAACGGACATCGGAGGAATTACACTCCCCATCATTGCCGGTGGCATAACTCTAAAGACAATGTTCCACGTCATGGACCAGGCCACTGCATAAAGCGCCATAATAAGACAACCATGGATACATCCTATGAGACTCGTTCCGAATAGCTTATACGAAGTGATCAAGTTCCCACTACCTTGGGGAATATTCAGCATACAAGGGAAACAACGCATGTCCCAGGAATGCTACCGCATCGCCATGGATAGCACGACAACTCAACAAAAGAAAGATAAGGAAAAAGAAGCATAACAATCATATGGGTTGAGGTAGCTATGAGAAGGAGTTAGGGACATCAATATGGACCCTAAAATAGTCAAAGCCACAGAATCAACTATAGAGGATCTCGAACCCGTTCAATTAGGCTATCACAAGCTAGCAAAAGGCCTACATCGGTTGCAAACTCTGATAACCAAGTAAATTTAGTCAATCCTTAATAACTAACGCAGATTTGTTCGCTTTTTGCCATGCATATACGCCAGGCGTCCCCAAAGAGATCGCCACACACAAACTGAATGCCAACCCCTTCCATCCCCCGGTGAGGCAGGTCAGAGGAAAGTTCAACCACACCATCAACAATGCTGTCCACGAGGAGGTAGAAAAGCTATTAGCAAATGGCTCCATCAGGGAGTCGAAGTACCCCAAATGGATAGTCAACGTGGTTATAGGGTCATGTCGTTTGCGCTGAAGAACGCAGGGGCCACCTATCAGAAGTTGGTCACAAAAATGTTCAAAGATTAACTCGGCAAGACCATGGGGGTATATATTGATGACATTTTCGTTAAATCTATAAGAGAAGAAGACCACATCGACCACTTGAAGGAAGCTTTTGACATACTAAGACAATACATGATGAAACTAGACCCCGAGAAATGCGCATTTGGCGTAGCCACATGAAATATTTTGGGTTTCTTAGTATCACTGCAAGGAATTGGGGTTAACCCAGATCAAATCAAGGCTATCGACGGAATACCCGAGCAGCTGACTACTAAGAAGAAAGTCTAAAGATTGACTGGTCGAAGTAACGCCCTATCGATATTTATCTCGCGGTCGTCCAATAGTTGTCATAGATTTTTTGGCGTACTTAAGAAGGATGACAACCTCGAGTGAACGTCTGAATGCGTGCAAGCATTACGAGAACTAAAGGCGTATATGTCGTCACCGCCTCTACTCTCGAAGCCTGAACCTGGGAAATACCTCTTGGTCTACCTCGCCGTCTCCGAAGTGGCAGTAAGTGCTGTCTCGGTTCGAGAAATCAAAGATACGTAAACCTCCTATTTAATACATCTATAAAACACTTGTTGATGATGAGACGAGGTACCCAGACCTCAAGAAATTAGCCCTAGCATTGGCCGTAGCTTCACAAATGCTTAGACCCTAGTTCTAGTGCCACCCTATCTCGGTCGTCACTACTTTTCCTTTAAGTTGCATTTTACATAAACTCGAGGTGTGGGGGAGGCTGGCCAAATGGGCCATCAAGATAAGTGTTCACGACATCACATACCAGCCTCGAACAACAATAAGTCGTAAGTGCTCTCCGACTTCATTGCATACTTCAGTGCAAAAGCAATGCGCGAGGCCGAGAAGGCAACCGCTCAGGCTTCTATTCAAACACAAGACCTCTCGGTCCTAAACACCGATGGCGCATTCAATGCTTTCGGATCTGGACTGGATCTCATGCTCAAGGTCTCTACCGGCAATGTAATTCGCCAGTCCATAAGATACCTAGATATGACTAACAACGAGGCCGAGTATGAGGCTGTAATCGCAGGGTTGAGGCTAGCACTCAATTATGGGGCGAAGGGGCTGAAATCCGCTGTGACTCTCTGCTCATGGTCAACCATGTTACAGGGGCTTTCTAAATCAAAGAACAAAGGCTGCAACAACATCAAGCCGAGATCTGTAAGTTATTGCCCAATTATGATGAATGCTAACTCGACCATATCCCGCGAGCTCGGAACATCGAAGTAGATGGCCTCGCCAACTTTTCCGCGGCCACTAGAAGCTTCTGGACTGTCGAGCCCCCTTTTTCTCGCGAAATCGGGTTTATGACATTTGGGAGGACAACTCATTCTTTTGGGAATTGGGTTTGATTTAAAGAGTCGCCACCTAATGATTAGGGTGCATTAGGACACCAAGGAGGTTTGGTTTGAGTAACCAGAGATTGGGTAAGGGCTTGAAATTATTCTAAGTGGAAGGTGTTAGGCACCCCTCAGAATCCACTAGTGTGGTTCTGGGCCAAACTATTATTGTGAATTTAGATGCAAATAACACGTAGACAAATAAAGCTTCAAATAAGAGGGGATTTTCACATTATAGTTCACAAATAAACAAAGTTAGAAAGAACTAAAGAAAGCTGATTTTTTTTTCTTAAAAGAAAGAGTTCGAAATTCTTTTAAAAGAGATAAGAAATAAGGGAAAGGGGTCCTAGGCTTACTAATAATATGGATCACCCCACACAATGCCCGGTAATCACTCCTCAATAAGGGGCTACACGTGACATTATCGTGCGGTCATCACATCCATATCTACCCATCCCACCCCGCTGAGGTATTAAAGCGCGGAATGATCTCGTTTACCTATTGCATGCTACTATCCGTCCCAATCCTATCAGTCCTGGAGGCATGAGGACAACTAATCCTAAAGGGAAGGAATGTTGGGCTTATTTGTTTCAAAGGCAAAAATTCTAAGGCGACATACAAAACATGTATAGCAAGTTGGGGGAAAGCACATAACAAGTAGAGGCTCAGACATACCTAACAAAGAAACACGTAATTAGCATGAATTACACATACTAGTTGAGGTGTGATTGAGTACTTAACATGCAAGAGCTTAAAGGTTGAGGCAGACTGATTTATTACACAATTCAGATAAGAAGCCCGAATCAGGCCTGCCAGCTGGTTGTATTTATTAACAGAACTGATTTAATTTATAACTTTACCCTATGGCTTGCCTATGTGTTGGACAAGGATCCTATAGACATGGTATCTATTGAATTCAGAAAGCAACGAAATAACAGGGTTTAAAGTAAACTGGACACATACTAATTAACAGAGGAGTCAGATTTTGTTAAAAGAAAGGCCAGTTTTTACGAAGATTATAAGCTAACAGCTAACAGTATCCGTTGTTACTGATTTTAGTCCCATATATGAATGTAGCGATTCAGATTCGATTAGGAGTTCCTATAGGCATGCTTTCTTCGCGTAGTTGGTTTTGAACATGGTATAAAATGCAGCAAACTTGTTTTAAGACTTAGGAACATGATATATAGGTGCTGAATTTTGTTTAAGGCCTATGAACATGATATATAGGTGCTGAATTTTGTTTAAGGCCTATGAACATGGTATCGAAGTGCAGAAATTGTTTGAAAACCTATGAACATGATTTCTAAGTGCAGAAGTTATTTGAAAACCTATGAACATGATATCTATGTGCAGAAATTATTTGAAACCTATGAGCATGATTTCTAAATGCAAAAATTATTTGAAAGCCTATGAACATGATATCTAAGTGCAGAAATTATTTGAAACCCTATGAACATGATTTCTAAATGCAGATGGATATACAGAATTTAATAGGCATGATTTCTATGTGCATATGCAGAATTCAAAATTCCTATAGGCATGGTATCTACTCTGTTTGCATACATAGTTACCCGCCCTTTTCACTAGACATCCCCAAGAGTTTATTACAAATTATTACATCCCAGATTAAAGTAAACAAAAATACATCAGAAAAAATATAAATAAAAGTACAACCAAGGCGAGCCTGATTCAGACTTCATGTCTGAAATATAAGGTAAACCAACTCCATGAGATCACCATCCAAAACCTTTCTCCTATTTGGGTGTGTCAAAGTTCCCTAAGAGCCTCAAAGGGACTCCGGGCAATGCTCACACCCAAATGTATTGCCAGATTAGGGGATGAGTGCGGTGTGGAAAGGCCAACCCTCAAGTGTCCAAGTTCAGAGGGAACTCAAAGGGTCCCAAGGCAAGGCTCACAAGAGGGGGGCAGAACATAAAGACTAAGAAGGTGTGCAAGTGTAGATCAGAATGCTAAAAGGGAAATGGAAGAGGGAATCAACTACAAATAAGCACACACAAGGGGATTCAAGGGAATAGGGGATTGTAAAGAGCCTGTCACATAGGCAAAGGCAGACTTTAGGCATGCCCAGCAATCGGGAGTGCTAGCACACCTATAAGCCTGACAGAATACATACTGTTAGAGGCTAAGATCCCCAGGGGATCAAGTTTAATTCACGGACAATAACTTGCATATTGCCATGCCTAAAACCATAGCTTAAACATATAGGGGGCAGGGGTTTGGGATTCATAATAGAAAGGCAGATAGAAATTAATAAGCTAGAATGAGCGTTGAACTATACATAAGCAGTAAACAGGGATACAAAAGCAGTAAATAAACACATTGTTGTGGTGCTGAAACTTAGATCAGGACATACCAGTTTCAAGGAAACAAATAGAGAGAAAGCAAGCAACATGTCTTGTAATAGGCCACAGTATAAGCAAACAAGAGAGAATACTTTTGAGTATAAGTGTAGGTTCAGAAAGACTATCAGTGATTGTGTGTGTATGTCAATGAAAGGGTCGTGCATTTATAGTGTGAAGAACAGGCAGAAACAAGGTAAGAAAACAATTAAGGAACTGAATATCAACTAAAAAAATCAATAAATACAAGACTTCCTTTAATTAAGGAATTCAGACTCAAATGGTAAAACTATTTAAGGAAAGAAATTAAATAAACATCTTGTGCAAAGTAGGCAATTAGGGGTAAATACATAGGGGTTTTAATTAAGGGAAGAATTTTGAAATACACGGTTAAAACAAATAAGGTAAGGATCCATCAGTATTCAGTAAATCAAGGGGTCAGAGGTTTGAAATTACTGGCTCATGAATAGGCTAAGGAAAGTTTTTGACTCAAATCGAGTAATAGGGGAAATCAGCAAACAAGGAAAGAAATCAATCAAACTTACACAAGGAAGTCTGAAATCAATCAAAATTGAAAGCCATTTTTAGAGGGAAGTTCAGCACGTATAAAGAGTACACAAACATGCTAGGCAAAGAAAAATGTCATGCTATTGCAAAATCAGTAGGTAGTCACATAGGTCAGTAATGTAGAAGAGATAGTATCAAATAGCATACAAAGGGTCCAATATAAGGACCTTAGAAGAGTTTAGTAGAGAATTAGAATTGCTTAAAGAAACAGAGATTTCAAAGCCCAGTTCTGAAACTCGAAATAGGTCTAAAAGAGTTAGGTTTTTTTTGAAATAAAACCAATTCGAGCAAATCACATAGCCAATGGTTTCAAAACTCAGAAGAACCCCCAAATTCTAGGGTTTCTACCATCAATTGAGAAGAGAGACGAGAGGACAAGTAATCAAGAAAAAGGGTACTAATCGAAACTGGCTCAAAGGTTTTAGAAAGGAACTGAGACCTTTAATACGTTCTTTCAGTAGCAGAAACTCATGAGAAGCGTAGTACAAGAACAACATGCTAGACACAGAAAAAGAACTCAAAGAAACATAGTGGAAGAGGCTGATAAGAAACATAGTAGAAGAAAACCAATCAGGAGACACAGCATGGTAGGAGAAACATAAGAACACAAAGAACATGGTAACAGAAACCTAACAAGAACACAGTAGAGAAACATATAAAGAACACAGTAGAGAAACATATAAAGAACTCAAAAGAAACATATAAAGAACACAATAGAGGAACATATAAAGAACACAGTAGAAAAACATCTAAATAACTCCAAAAAAGAAAAACCTAAATCGCAAAAAATATAAAGGTTTTGAAAGCATAACTTTTGAAAGAAATACCAAGAGATCGTTTAAAAGTTTAGGGAAAACACGGATCTAGAACAGATCTAAAGAAAAATAGAAGAACCTCAAAAGCTAGGGTTTCAGGGGAACCCAAACGGTGAGAAAGGCTAGGATAGCTGTTGATCTAAGCAGGAGGGGTCGAAACCAGGCTCGAAACAGGCATGGCTTGCCAGAGCAAGGCCGGAGATGGCCTTAAAAACTTGAACCAACAAGGTTTGGATGAAGCTCTTCGTATTCTGACCATTAAAACCTCAGCAACCAGGTGTGTAGGAACCCTAGAGGGCCGGTAAGTGGTGAGACCACCATAGATTCAGGCCATGAGGTGGCCGGAGAAGGTGAGTGAGACTCATCGGAGCTGAAGGGGAGGGGGAAGGTTCTAGAGAGAACCAGAGATAGAGAGATAGAGGAGAGGGTCGGTTGAGTGAGGAATGAGAGGGGTTAGGGGGGTCGTTTGGTTTAATTTGGAAAGAAAGAATCCGGACCATTGATCAAAATTGATCAACGACCAAGATTCAATCAGATTGGGTCGGGTAGATCTGGAATTGGGCTCGGGTCTATTGGGTTGGTTTAATTGGGTTGGGGTATTGGGTTTAATTAGGCTAAATTAGGAGACAACATCTGGCTATAAGTTAAATGGCCCCTTTTTCCCATTTAATTTATAAAAATAGTAAATAAATTTCTGAAAACTAATTAAAGTACTAAAATGATTTATAGTGTATAATTATCAATTTAAAAGTATAAAATCCCATTTTTATAAACATGAGACGAATTTAAACCTAAAAAATGGCTAATATTGCAATTATGCAATTTTTTCCTTAAAATACTAAAATAAATTTGTAAAAATACGTAAAAAAATATCTCAGCTATACTTTTGTATAAACATGAGAATTCAATAAATGAATCACCAGAAATGATAATTTTGGGACAATTATTGGTTTTTTCTTGACAAAATAAGGCAGTAAATTGATTTTAAAAATCTTGAAAAAACTAAGGAAAAATAATGAAACCTTGGGATATGCTTATATATGCATATATAGATTATTTTGAAGGTATTTTGCATATTTAAAATACAGAGAAAAATTGGGTATCAACAGCTGCTCCTCTTTTCCCAGGAAGGATGAAAGAGTTGTCGGGTAAAGATATGATGGTCAATTTTGACCGAATGAAATGGCTTGAAGAGGTTTGGCCGTGCTCCGGCTTTTGAGCTGCCTACATATCCCTGGTCTTACAGGAATCAGGCCATATGTAGTTCGAGATCCGTCGGCGGAGTATGCCGATGAAGACCTTTCAAGAACGGACGTAGTATTCAGGTTGGGATGAATGGTTAAGGTCTAATAGGGCTGCGGGAACTGGAGCGGGATCGCTCCTGATGAGATAGCTGTTTCTCTCCGGTTTACCTGCGAATAAGTAAATACGGGCATATATTATAAACTTAAACATGATGCAAATTCCCGTCGGACCATGAATGCTGTCTTTGGACGGCTAGGATGACGTCCTCAGACCATGATTTCCTGGGCTATGATGCGTATGATAAAGGCTTCGCAAGCCATGAAACGATGCTCTCGGGCTATGAGAATGATGCCTCCGAACCATGTTGCCTTTGAATAATGATATGCAAAAGAGTAAAGGGAGCTTCATGCCATGACATGGTGTTCTCGGGCTATGTAAATGGTGCCTCCGAACTATGACGCCCTCAGATAATATGGCGATCTTTCAGCCCATGAAATGCAGTAGGTGGCGATCTTTCAGCCCATGAAATTCAATAGGTGGCGATCTTTCAGCCATGCAAGCGTAAATAAAGTGGCGATCTTTCAGCCATGCAAGCGTAAATAAAGTGGCGATCTTTCAGCCATGCGAGCTTAAATAAAGTGGCGATCTTTCAGCCTTGCGAGCGTATATAAAGTGGCGATCCTTCAGCCATGCAAGCGTAAATAAAGTGGCGATCTTTCAGCCATGCAAGCGTAAATAAAGTGGCGATCTTTCAGCCATGCGAGCGTAAATAAAGTGGCGATCTTTCAGCCATGCAAATGTAAAATGAAGCGGCGATCTTTCAGCCATGCAAATGTAAATAAAATGGCGATATTTCAGCCATGCAAATGTAAATGAAGCGGGGATCTTTAAGCCATGCAAATGTAAATGAAGTGGCGATATTTCAGCCATGCAAATATAAATGAAGTGGCGATATTTCAGCCATACAAATATAAATGAAGTGGCGATATTTCAGCCATGCAAATATAAATGAAGTGGCGATATTTCAGCCATGCAAATGCAGATGGAGACAGTATTTAGTCTCGGAAGGCAGACTGGTAGTCGTATGCAATGCAGAAAATGCAGATGGAGACAGTGTTTTGTCTCGGAAGGCAGAATGGTAGCCTTACGCAACGCAGAAAAATGCAGATGGAGACAGTGTTTAGTCTCGGAAGGCAGAATGCTAGCCTTATGCAATGCAGATGGAGACGGTGTTTAGTCTCGGAAGGCAAAATGGTAGCCATATGCAATGCAGAAAATGCAGATGGAGACAGTGTTTAGTCTCAGAAGGCAGAATGGTAGCCTTATGCAATGCAGAAGTAAATTGAAGTGGCAAATGGTAGCAGGGTTTCTTAGTTGATAGCAAGTTACGATGTCGGGATCGCTGGAGGATATTGTGATATAGGGGATATCACTGGCGTGCTTGGCTGGCCGGTAAGTACAATAATCCTGAGAGTTGAATTCATGAATCAATGTTTGTCGTGTGGGTGTGTAGTATGTCATATGCTTTCGTAATCCAAATGCCTGCATCCAAAGAAAAATTGTGAGTTTTTGTAGAGAGGGGAGGCTAGTTCGCATCCCTGCCGACCTTGCTTGACCTGTTCGGCTTTGATCTGGCGATACGGTATGTATTATTGGGGTAGCGTTGCTGAACAAATGGATTTCGATAATAAACATGCATGAGTTTGTACAAGTATGACATAAGTATATATTTAAGAAATAGTTTTTTAGATGAACCGCCGACTGTGACGTGGCTCAAAACATTGCAACCTCTCTTGTTACGGAATTTTGAGGGTCCCCCTCAAAATTCTGCCCTAGTTTAACGTGTTGATGCTTGTGACGGCTGCTTGCGATGACTGGCTAAAATTACTTCGGAATTTTGAGGGTCCTCCTCAAAATTCTTCCCCAGTTTCCAATTGCAGGGGGGAAATGAAAATTTTATTGAATTGTTACTGAACCCATAAGACTGCCTACGTATCCCTCTTAAACGCGAATCAGGTCAGACGTAGTTCAATTACATCATATAGGGAAAGCATGAAAATTACACATAGTAACGCTTGAATGCATCTGAATTGATTGGTTTTGGCCAAACTTCTCCGTCCATTTCTGCAAGTATGAGGGCTCCTCCTGTCAAAACCCGGTGAATCATTTAAGGACCCTGCCAGTTGGGAGAGAACTTCCCCTTGGCTTCATCTTGATGCGGAAAAATTTTCTTTAACACCAGTTGCCCCGGTGTGAACTGTCTCGGCCTGACTCTCTTGTTGAAGGCTCTGGATATTCTATTCTGATAAAGCTGAACGTGACACACTGCGTTCATTCTTTTCCCATCTATAAGAGCTAGTTGCTCATAACGACTTTTTACCTATTCTACGTCGTCGAGCTCAGCTTCCTGTATGATCCTTAAGGAAGAAATTTCTACTTCGGCGGGAATGACAGCTGCTGTACCATATACCAGCATATAGGGGGTTGCGCTAGTTGATGTGCGAACTGTGGTGCGATATCCTAACAGAGCGAATGATAACTTCTCGTGCCACTGTTTATGCTTATCTATCATCTTTATCAATATCTTCTTGATATTCTTGTTGGCGGCTTCTACGGCTCCATTCATCTGAGGCCTGTAGGCTGTGGAATTCTTGTGTCTGATCTTGAAAGTTTCACACATAGCTTTCATTAAGTCACTATTGAGATTGGAGCCATTATCAGTAATGATTGACTCTGGAATCCCGAATCGACAAACGATGCGGTCGCGGACAAAGTCTGCCACGACTTTCTTAGTCACTGCTCTGTAAGATGCTGCCTCGACCCACTTGATAAAATAGTCGATTGCTTGATTTTCAAACTCATATCTGGCTTGAACTTTCTGAGCTTCTATTTTACCGGTAGACATGTTAGATCAGTTGGAAGTTTGTGTGCCACAATAGTTGTACTCAGACCCGTCATGTCATCGTATGACCAGGCGAAGATGTCCTCATATTCTCTTAGAAACTCGGTGTATTCCTTCTTTTCTGATGATGATAAGTGAACGTCGATTCGTGTTTCTTTGACATTCTCTTCATCTCCCAGGTTAGCAATCTCAGTCTCGTCCAGGTTGGACTTCGGCCTGTTTTCAAAATTCTCGACTTCCTTAACAATCTCTTCCGGTATGTCATCTTCATCTGAGTCTATGTCCGTTTGTTGCGTTGTCTCATTGCATGTCACAGTCATTGGTTCATCAAGACAAGTAATAGTAATGCTGTATAAGTAAAGTAATGAGGAAAAATAATAAGAGTATTGATTTATAAGGAAAATCGAAATGCTTTGATAAATTCCATAACTGTTTTGAACAATGAAGATCTTATTGCAAAATTTAAAATGCGAAAGGAAAGTTAACTAGTAAAATGAAAGATAGTGCATGATGCTTGTTCAGCCTTGCTACCCCGAGGCTCGCCGGGCTCTGGTGGTTCTGATGGTCTAGTTATTGAGGCATGCTCCTCTGCTTACTTGCTGTATGGAAGGGCCTTCCTCCCCCTCCTCCTCGAAAATGACACAACAATCCATATCATTGTCTTCCAGGAACAAATTCCTCACTGCTGCCAGTGCTTCATCTTCTTCTCACCCATAGATAACCTCGGCCGGTTGGAAAGTCTGTTCCAAGCGTGGCATTGGCTGCTCCAATGGATAGTAAGGGCCGCGCCATGGTGGCGACCAGTGGTTGAATTCCCCCCAAGTATACTCATATCCCAATCCGAAGGCGGTGCCATATTTCTTGAGTTTGATAGGCTTAGCGATTCCTTGGAGGTTCATGCCAAGTCCCTTGCCAGGTTCATATCCGCTCCAGTTCAGTATGCTTTCAATTTTGTTGTCCCACCATTTGTCTTTATCAACGGCGTTGACCCGCTCAATGTGGTGATAAGTCTCCCCGCCTATCTTTCCTCTGTCTCCTATTGTCGGGGTGGTCTGGCGACTGTATATGGAATTACTGTCGTCGCCGTGAATGATCACCTCTTGGTGATTCCATTCAAACTTCACTGCCTGATGTAGTGTTGATGCCACAGCCCCAGCGGCATGAATCCATGGTCATCCCAACAACAGATTGTAAGATGCCGGCACGTCTATTACTTGAAAGTCAACATCAAACCAAGTAGGCCCCATTTGCAAACATAGGCTAATTTCCCCAATGGTGGACCTTTGGGAACCGTCGAATGCTTTGACGTTGATGGCCCCGTCCTTGATCTCATGCAGTCCCTTTCCCAATGTCCTGAGTGTTACCAACGGACAAATGTTGAGACTGGACCCTCCATCAATCAGGATTCGGGTGATAAAGTAATCTTCGCATTGCACGATGATGTGCAACGCCTTGTTGTGACTCAACCCTTCTGGTGGCAGCTCATCTTCATGAAAAGTGATCTTGTTACTTTCCAATACCTGGCCTACCATGTTAGCCATCTCCCCGCCGGTGATGTTGCTCGGTACATACGCCTCACTCAGCACCCTTTAACAGGGCATTTTTGTGCACATCGGAGTTCTCTAGCAAAGCAAGGATAGAAATTTGTGCCGGTGTTTTGTTCAACGAATCAATGACTGAGTATTCTTTGGCTTGTATCTTTCTCCAGAGATCGTCGGGCCCGGTCTCAGTGATGGTTGGCCGGCGTGAAGCCTGCTTGCTCGACTCAGCCAAATGTTCCGGAGTATAAACCCTACCAGTTCTCGTCATACCCTGTGCCGCAATAGCTTCTTCGAACGTGACCTTCCCTTTTCTTCTTGCCTCGGCCGTGTAGTCCCAAGGTATATCCTTTGTATGGAACGGTGTTATGGCTGACATTGCCACTGGAATTTGTGTGGCTATCTTTACTCCGAACGGAGCCTGCACTTGGGAGGTAAAACTGCAACTTCGAATGGTGTAGGTGCCTTCGCTGGAGACATGAATTCAACCTCAATTGGCGCTAGCGTCTTTGCAAATGATGATGCTTCAAACTCCAGCGGTATGTACATATTTACCTCGGTATCCCCAAAGGGCTGAATCTGGACTATGATTGGATTAAGGGTGACTATTGGTTTCTTTGGGTCGTCACCTTCTGTGATCAAACCGATCGATCCCTTGGGGTCCCAATCATCCTTTATTTCAATCATGTGAACGCCTCCACCCTTGTGATCTGGCAGAGGGTTATTGCGGACATTCAAAGCAGGCTCCTTTGCCACAATGATCTTGTTATCAGTTAACGTCTAGATCTTATCTTTCAGAGCGCGACATTCATCAATGGTGTGTCCTTTCATGCCGGAATTGTATGCACATGACTTGTTTGGATTAACCCACTAAGAAGGGTTCTCAGGAGTAGCAGGGATAGGGGTGACGTAACCAGCAGTCTTGAGTCTTTCGTACAACTGGTCGATAGGTTCAGCAATAGCCGTTTATTGTTTTGGAGGTCTTCGGTCAAAGTTTGGTCGAGGTCTAGGGAAGTTTTGGCGTGCAGGTGGAGATTTATAGTGGGCTGGTTGAGTATTGTAGGCTTGGTAAACATGTGCGGGTTGGGAATATTTGGGTGAAGTAGGCTGATATGTGAGTGGTGGAGGTGATTGATAAGTGGGTGGTGGAGTTTGGTAAGAGGGAGTGGGCTGATATGTGAGTGGAGGCATTGGGTAGGTTTGATATTTGATGGGAGACTTGGTTCTTTGTGCAACCATTATGGCTCCTACGTCCCTTTTGTTGGACACATCTCCTGACTGTAAGGCCTTGTTTGTAGCTTGCAAGGCCTCGAAATTCGTAACCATACCGCTTTTGATGCCCTCTTCGATCCTTTCTCCTAGCTTGATAATGTTAGAGAATTTGTGTCCCTCGATCATCATCAGCCTCTCATAATACTGTGAGTCTTGGGCCCGAACAAAGAATTTGTTCATCTGTTCTTCTTCTAAGGCAGGTCTAACCTTAGCTGCTTCGGACCTCCAACGAGTAGCATACTCGCAGAAGGTTTCTGTGGGCTTCTTCTTTAGATTTTGAATATAGAACACATCCGGCGCATTCTCTGTGTTGAACCTGAACCTGTCCATAAAGTCGGACGCCATGCTTACCCAGTTCGGCCACTTCTTTGGATCTTGGCTAATGTACCAAGACAAGGCATCTCCCTCCAGGCTCCTCATGAAAAGCTTCATGCAGATTTTCTCATCTTTTCCCACTCCGACCATCTTGTCACAGTATGTTCTCAAGTGGACCCTCGGATCCCTTGTATCATCAAACATCTCGAACTTGGGAGGTTTTTACCCCTCGGGCAGTTGGACATCGGGCTATATGCAAAGATCTTCGTAGTTCAGCCCTTCAATTCCCTTACTCCCTTCAACGCCCTGAATTCTGCTAGTCAATTTTTTAAGCTCTTCGGCCAGATTTCTGATGAGGAAATCCTTTTCATCAGTCTCGAGTGTGTTTGAGATGGGTGGGGTGGAGTGCAGCACAGTCTCCACGTAGATGGGGGTATTATGGTGGGTGTGGCAGTGATCCTTTGTGGAGTTTTGTGGTTCTGGGATGAGCAATGGGGTATTGTTGGAAGTATGGCAGGTATTGCAGTCGTGGTGAGGAGCGGTGTGATTTTGTTGCTTTGGGATATTCTGTGGAGGTGTGGGGTTCTGAGCATTTGGGAAATTGATATCTGGAGTAGTGAGGGAAAATGACAGATTTGCCAGATTCCGGACCTGATCAAGTTCTTCCTGAAATTTCAGCAGCTTTTGTTCCAGTTGGGAGGAATTCTCCTTGGGGACCAAAGTACCATGACCGTGAATGACCTCTACCCGTTCAATTGAGTTCTCCTTTCTGGCATTGTTGAAATCTTCTATATTTCCTTTGTTCTTGTTTTTGACGGGGTTGAGAGGAGGAGTGGGTGGAGGGCCCTTGGATCTTGTGGAATAGGATGATGTTGCCAGAGTGCTCGAACTAACCTTTGGGGAGGGGAATAAATAAACAAAAAGTAAAAACAAAAAGGTAACAAGTCAGTGAGGATTATAAAAAAAGATGTTGCAATATTTAAACACATAGTGCGGAAATATAAAGCGTGTCCTAATTTGGGGGCCTCTTTTTGCCTGAGGTAGGCCTAACTACAAGTTGATTTGGAGAACTTGGAATGCTAAATGCCTCATTTTATTGATAAAAAAGTAGACGAATCCCAAATCGACACTAAATAACAGGAAATAAAAGTCGCTAGTGGCCATTGGCCTTATTATATTTCATAAAAAGAAGAAAACCTCCTATCTATTTGGTCCCAGAAGGACCTTCCCCAGGTAGAATGCTCTCGTTGATCAAATGCTCCAGCTCGCGTAGGTTCACCAGTAAAAATGACTTTGCCAGGTGCTCTCCTTCGTTTCCCTCAGAGTTCTGGCAGTCGGTGACTCTCTTCCTCACTTTTCCTTCCAATTCCAACAGACTGTTTTCCAGGTATTCCAACTTTTTGCTAGCTTTGGCGGCTCTCTCTTTCCACTCATTGATTTTGTCATTTGATGGAAGACTCCTCCACCAGTCTAGCAAGAGTGGGGGTGTGCTAATCATACTGAAACTGGGGACCTCGTGCCTCATTTTCTTCAAAACAAAAGGGTTAGACCCTACCCCCACCAGACTCGACTATTTAATATCAACAATTAGCATGAAGCAATCTAGTTCTCCAAATAAATGTACAGAACATGATAATGTCCGTTTGGGTTTCAGGGAAACCCAGTGGACTTTGGGCAAGGCTATCTTAAAGAGTCATTATGTGGACAACATAACTGACTCGCCTAGGTTTGACCATGATGCATGCACAGTTAAACAGAGTAAGGTTTCTATGGGGTTTTAGACTGGTACCCTTGAGCGAACAACTCAAGGGGGAAAGGCACGGAACCGTCGACTACACCGTTGATCGACTGGTTTTACCGTAAATACGCCTTTTCCGGATTTAGGGGGTGATAATATTGGAAGAGCGCAACCACTCATTATAAGCGTTGCTATAGGATTTTGTTTGGCACGAGTGGAATATGATGTTAGGCATGATCATGCAACAGTTAAAGGCATGTAGTCATGTATTTGCATGTTAAGAAAGCAGTAAATACAACAATTTTCATAATTTAAAGCAGTAATAAAGGAAAGAAGTAAAGAAAAGAAAAAAAAGAGACAAGTCGGTTTTGCAATCGAAAAGAAAAGTGAATGCTTAAAAGAAATAACAAGTAATTGTGCGTGAAGAAGCATAAATTCACAATAAAGGTCTGAAATGGTAAAAGCCTAAAAGTCCCCAGCAGAGTCGCCATGCTGTCGCGCCCCCTTTTTCTCGCGAAATCGGGTCTATGACATTTGGGAGGACAACTCATTCCTTTTGGGAATTGGGTTTGATTTAAAGAGTTGCCACCTAATGATTAGGGTGCATTAGGACACCAAGGAGGTTTGATTTGAGTAACAAGAGATTGGGTAAGGGCTTGAAATTATTCTAAGGAGAAGGTGTTAGGCACCCCTCAGAATTCACTAGTGTGGTTCCAGGCCAGACTATTATTGTAAATTTAGATGCAAATAACACGTAGACAAATAAAGCTTCAAATAAGAGGGGATTTTCACATTATAGTTCACAAATAAACAAAGTTAGAAAGAACTAAAGAAAGCTGATTTTTTTTTTCTTAAAAGAAAGAGTTCGAAATTCTTTTTAAAGAGATAAGAAATATGGGAAAGGGGTCCTAGGCTTACTAATAATATGGATCACCCCACATAATGCCCGGTAATCACTCCTCAATGAGGGGCTACACGTGACATTATCGCGTGGTCATACTATCCATATCTACCCTTCCCACCCCGCTGAGGTACTAAAGCGCAGAATGGTATCGTTTACCTATTGCATGCTACTACCCGTCCCAATCCTATCAGTCCTGGAGGCATGAGGACTACTAATCCTAAAGGGAAGGAATGTTGGGCTTATTTATGGTTTCAAAGACAAAAATTCTAAGGCGACATACAAAACATGTATAACAAGTTGGGGGAAAGCTCAAAACAAGAAGAGGCTCAGACATACCTCCTTGAACAAAGAAACACGTAATTAGCATGACTTACACATACTAGTTGAGGTCTGATTAAGTACTGAACATGCAAGAGCTTAAAGGTTGAGGCAGACTGATTTATTACACAATTCAGATAAGAAGCACGAATCAGGCCTGCCAGCTGGTTGTATTTATTAATAGAACCGATTTAATTTATAACTTTACCCTAAGGCTTGCCTATGTGTTGGACAAGGATCCTATAGGCATGGTATCTATTAAATTCAGAAAGCAACAAAATAACAGGGTTTAAAGTAAACTGGACACATACTAATTAACAGAGGAGTCAGATTTTGTTAAAAGAAAGGCCAGTTTTTACGAAGATTATAAGCTAACAGCTAAGAGTACCCGTTGTTACTGATTTTAGACCCATATGTGAATGTAGCGATTCAAATTCGATTAGGAGTTCCTACAGGCATGCTTTCTACGCGTAGTTGATTTTGAACATGGTATAAAATGCAGGAAACTTGTTTTAAGACTTAGGAACATGATATTTAGGGGCTGAATTTTGTTTAAGGCCTATGAACATGGTATCGAAGTGTATGAATTGCATTAAAACCTATGAACATGATATCTAAGTGCAGAAATTGTTTGAAAACCTAAGAACATGATTTCTAAGTGCAGAAGTTATTTGAAAACCTATGAACATGATATCTAAGTGCAGAAATTATTTGAAACCTATGAGCATGATTTCTAAGTGCAGATGGATATACAGAATTTAATAGGCATGATTTCTATGTGCATATGCAGAATTCAAAATTCCTATAGGCATGGTATCTACCCTTTTTGCATACATAGTTACCCGCCCTTTTCACTAGACATCCCCAAGAGTTTATTACAAATTATTACAGCCCAGATTAAAGTAAAAAAAATACATCAGAAAAAATATAAATAAAAGTACAACCAAGGCGAGCCTGATGCAGACTTCATGTCTGAAATATGAGGTAAACCAACTCCATGAGATCACGATCCAAAACCTTTCTCCCATTTGAGTGTGTCAAAGTTCCCTAAGAGCCTCAAAGGAACTCCGGGCAATGCTCACACCCAAATGTATTGCCAGATTAGGGGATGAGTACAGTGTGGAAAGGCCAGCCCTCAAGTGTCCATGTTCAGAGGGAACTCATAGGGTCCCAAGGCAAGGCTCACAAGAGGGGGGAAGAACTTAAAGACTAAGAAGGTGTGCAAGAGTAGATCAGAATGCTAAAGGGAAATGGAAGAGGAATCAACTACAGATAAGCACACACAAGGGTATTCAGGGGAATAGGGGATTGTAAAGAGCTTGTCACTTAGGCAAAGGCATACTTTAGGCATGCCCAGCAATGGGGAGTGATAGCACACCTATAAGCCTGCCAGAATACATACTGTTAGAGGCTAAGATCCCCAGGGGATCAAGTTCAATTCACGGACAATAACTTGCATATTGCCATGCCTCAAACTATAGCTTAAACTCATAGGGGGGCAGGGGTTTGGGATTCATAATAGAACAGGCAGAAAGAAATTAATAAGCTAGAATGAGCGTTGAACTATACATAAGCAGTAAACATGGATACAAAAGCAGTAAATAAACACATTGTTGTGGAGCTGAAACTTAAATCAGGACATACCAGTTTCAAGGAAACAAATAGAGAGAAAGCAAGCAGCAGGTCTTGTAATATGCCACAATATAAACAAACAAGAGAGAATACTTTTGAGTATAAGTGTAGGTTCAGAAAGACTATCAGTGATTGTGTGTGTATGTCAATGAAAGGGTCGTGCATTTATAGTGTGAAGAACAGGCAAAAACAAGGTAAGAAAACAATTAAGGAACTGAATATCAATTAAAAAAATCAATCAATCCAAGACTTCCTTTAATTAAGGAATTCAGACTCAAACGGTAAAACTATTTAAGGAAAGAAATTAAATAAACATCTTGTGCAAAGTAGGCAATTAGGGGTAAATACATAGGGGTTTTAATTAAGGGAAGAATTTTGAAATACACGGTTAAAACAAATAAGGCAAGGATCCATCAGTATTCAGTAAATCAAGGGGTCAGAGGTTTGAAATTACTGGCTCATGAATAGGCTAAGGAAAGTTTTTGACTCAAATCGAGTAACAGGGGAAATCAGCGAACAAGGAAAGAAATCAATTAAACTTACACATGGAAGTCTGAAATCAATCAAAATTGAAAGCCATTTTTAGAGGGAAGTTCAGCACGTATAAAGAGTACACAAACATGCTAGGCAAAGAAAAATGTCATGCTATTGCAAAATCAGTAGGTAGTCACACAGGTCAGTAATGTAGAAGAGATAGTATCAAATAGCATACAAAGGGTCCAGTATAAGGACCTTAGAAGAATTTAGTAGAGAATTAGAATTGCTTAAAGAAATAGAGATTTCAAAGCTCAGTTCTGAAACTCGAAATAGGTCTAAAAGAGTTAGGTTTTTTTTTGTAAAATAAAGCCAATTCGAGCAAATCACATAGCCAATGGTGTCAAATCTCGGAAGAACCCCCAAATTCTAGGGTTTCTACCATCAATCGAGAACAGAGATGAGAGGACAAGCAATCAAGAAAAAGGGTACTAATCGAAACTGGCTCAAAGGTTTCAGAAAGGAACAGAGACCTTTAACACGTTCTTTCAGTAGCAGAAACTCATGAGAAGCGTAGTACAAGAACATCATGCAAGACACAGAAAAAGAACTCAAAGAAACATAGTGGAAGAGGCTGCTAAGAAACATAGTAGAAGAAAATCAATCAGGACACAACAGGAGAAACACACAAAGAACATGGTAGGAGGAAACTTATTAAGAACACACTAAAAGAAGCACACAAAGAATATGGTAACATAAACTTAACAAGAACACAGTAGAGAAACATATAAAGAACACTAGAGAAACATATAAAGAACTCAAAAGAAACATATAAAGAACACAATAGAGGAACATATAAAGAACACAGTAGAAAACCATCCAAATAACTTAAAAAGAAAATACCTAAATCGCAAAAATATAAAGGTTTTGAAAGTATAACTTTTGAAAGAAATACGAAGAGATCGTTTAAAAGTTTAGAGGGAAAACACGGATCTAGAACAGATCTAAAGAAAAATAGAAGAACCTCAAAAGCTAGGTTTTTAGGGGAACCCAAACGGTGAGAAAGGCTAGGATAGCTGTTGATCTAAACATGAGGGGTCGAAACCAGGCTCGAAACAGGCATGGCATGCTGGAGCAAGGCCGGATATGACCATAAAAACATGAACCAACAAGGTCTGGATGAAGCTCTTCGTATTTAGACCATGAAACCTCAGCAAACAGGTGTGTAGGAACCCTAGAGAGCCGGTAGGTGGTGAGACCACCATAGATTCAGGCTAGGAGGTGGCCGGAGAAGGTGAGTGAGACTCATCGGAGCTGAAGGGGAGGGGGAAGGTTCTAGAGAGAACTAGAGATAGAGAGATAGAGGAGAGGGTCGGTTGAGTGAGGAATGAGTGGGGTTTGGGGGGTCGTTTGGTTTAATTTGGAAAGAAAGAATCCGGACCGTTGATCAAAATTGATCAACGGCCAAGATTCAATCAGATAGGGTCAGGTAGATCTGGAATTGGGCTTGGGTCTATTGGGCTGGTTTAATTATGTTGGGGTATTGGGTTTAATTAGGCTAAATTAGGAGACTAAATCTGGCTATAAGTTAAATAGCCCCTTTTTTCCATTTAATTTATAAAATAGTAAATAAATTTTTGAAAACTAATTAAAAGTACTAAAATGATTTATAGTGTATAATTATCAATTTAAAAGTATAAAATCCTATTTTATAAACATGAGACGAATTTAAACCTAAAAAATGGCTAATATTGCAATTATGCAATTTTGTCCTTAAAATACTAAAATAAATTTGTAAAAATACGTAAAAAATATCTTAGCTATACTTTAGTATAAACATGAGAATCCAATAAATGAATCACCAAAAATGATAATTTTGGGGACAATTATTGGTTTTTTCTTGACAAAATAGGGCAGTAAATTGATTTAAAAATCTTGGAAAAATTAAGGAAAAATAATGAAGCCTTGGGATATGCTTATATATGCATATATAGATTATTTTTAAGTTATTTTGCATATATAAAATACAGGAAAAAATTGGGTATCAGCATGGACCAGGGACAAAAACGTAGTTTGTCTCTCAACTCGTCACTATACCAAATCAAGATAAAATCTGTAAGGTCGACTTGGGACTGGCGCAATTGTATTATTACCTACTTGCAGGATGGTACTCTCCCAAACGATAAAAAGGAAGCTAAAAAAACTAAGGATGCAAGCGGCCAGATACAACCTCCTTCATAACGACTTGTACCAGAGAACATATGGCGGCCCTTTGGCGAAGTGTTTAGGTCTGAACCGAACCCATCTCGTTCTCGAGGTAGTCCATGAAGGCCACTACGGCGCTCATTCTAGTGATCGAGAACTATCAGGTGTCTCATACGGGCCGGGTACAATTGGCCGACCATGAAGATAGACGACTCAGAAATTGTAAAGAAATGCGAGTAAGGTTAGCAATACGCCCCAATAATTCACAAAGGGGCGAAAACCATCATTCGGTCACCTCTCCATGGCCATTTATTAAGTGGGGAAAGGACATCGTGGCCCACTCCCGTCGGAGCGAGGTAATGTATGATTTCTTTTAGTTTTAACTGACTATATTTCAAAATGGGTGGAAGCAAGCGTTGATACCCAATTTTTCCCTCATATTTTCCGAATATATATATATATATATATATATATATATATATATATATATATATATATATATATATATATACACACTTTCAAAATAGTGCATATGCATCATCACTTGATTTACAAGCATGAACAAGTATTTTTCATAATTTTCTATAATTTTTAAAGGCTTTAAATCAATTAATTTCTGCATTTTTTATTGTAAAATATCCATTCATTGCCTTACAAATTATTTTTATGATGATTTTGTCATTAAGCCTTATCATATACACTCATATTAGGTTTTAAATGTTTTAGTGCAATTACATTTGCATTTTTTAAGGCTAAATTGCAAATTTTGCAATAATAACTCATACATGCTTATAATTACTTTATTTATGCAAAAAATAACCTTTTATATTTTTATCATATTAAATAATTGTTTTTATTTATTTTTATTCACAAATAATTTTTATGTTATTTATCTATTATTTTTATAAATTATTTATTTCATAAATTTGGGTATTTAAAATTTGGCCCAATATTTTCAATTGATTTCGGACCTAAAATTACCCAAACCAACCCAATTTACCTAAGCCCAATACCCTGGCCCAACTACCCTTACTCGTTTAATAACCTAACCCAGTCCACTTAAATCCCAGCCGTTGATAAAAAATGATCAACGACCCACAGACAACCAACCCTCTTCCTTATATCTCCGCACCCCAACCCTATCCCTCATTTCCCTAATCCCGCCGCCCCTGTTTCCCTCTCTGATGAACCCTAACCCGCCACCTCACGTAAATCTCCCCAAATCCCATTCCTAATGGGATTCTTTCCCCATTTACCTACAATCTCGAGATATTTCCCTTATTCGGTGCTGTATTATGGAATAACTTAGGTACTTGCCTAAACAGGGAAAGTACCCGGTTTTGATTCTGTCTCAATCGGTGTTTACCTCTTGAATGTGGACTACCTTAAGTCCGAACGCGTTATTTCGTACCGATTCTCTCACGTCTTGCTGATTCGTACTTAACCCTAAAGGTTAGGGTTTCAGATTCTCTTTTGATTTGAACCTAAGCTGGTTCAAACCTTGATTTTTGGCATTATTCTGTCTCTATTCAGCCTATTATGTGAAAACTGCCTGTTTTTGTCGATTTCTTTTACTTACCCAAAATTGGGGTTTCAGATCTTTTAAATTGAACCAAATCTGGTTCGACTCTGTGTTTCTTTTAAATAATTTCCTGTCTATGTTCGTTTTATGTAATATGTGATTCTCTGCCTTTATTTTCTGCCGATTTTGTGTATTTTTAACTAAAATTAGGGTTTCGACTTCTTTCCTTACTGATTTGAGTGCTTGCCTTTTTTTATATGTCTGAATCAATTATTTTTCATATTTATGTTTTAGTTTCTACACTATTTAAACCCCTCCCCACTCCCCTTTGAAAGGACCAGAAGTTCTGAGTTCTAAAATCTTTTCACTACTATACAAAAAGTTGTGTACTTCTACTCTCTCTTGAATAACTTCGCTCTGTGTTCTGATACCTGGCCGGCTGAAAGCCAAGGCCAGAAATCTCCAAGTTCTTGCTTCTGTCTGGTGATATTCACTGCACTGTTGGACTCCTTTATTCCTTGTTTCATATCAACTGGTGAGTTATTAGACCCTCTGCCATTTCATTATGATTGTTAACTCAATGTGTTACTTCAAATAATCTATGCTAGCCTAATGTTATTACATTGTGGTTTGAAACATGCTTAAGTTTATGTTAAGTTTATTAATCAGTTTTGCTTAGGTTCTGTGTTAATTGACAAATTATCTTTCGAGGTTAAGTTATGAACCTGCTTGTAAGTATACTCTTACACCTTTCCTGTGGACTAATTAACTATGCATAGTCTATTTCTGTTATAATGTGGCTTGTTTGACTTTGTTATTACCATGTTATTGCACTTCTAGTAACTGCCTTAATCAGTTTTAACCTGTCTTAATTTGTTTCTAATTAATGTAATTCCTTTCCATGACTTAGTCTAATCTAAACCCTTTGTTACCACTATGAACTAGCCTTGTTAGCATGTGACTAATTTTTAATTCCTAAAACCTAATTAAGTATGCTTAGGTTGAAACATGTCTACTATTTGTATGTGTGATTCTGTCCCTAAGTGAATTCCCTAATCCATTCTACTCCCCCCTATTCCGTTACTATCTGATGCTTCTGAATTCTTATTCCTAGCCGACTGAAAGCCAAGGCTATTTAGGTTCTATTCTTTGACCTCCCTTGTGAACACTGCTCAGGGTCCATGTGAGACCCTTGTGAACTCTGACACACTAGGATTTGGTCCCTAGCCTTCCTTGAACTATTTCTGATCATTTTCTCTAGTGTAAGCACTGCCCTGGGTTCTTGAAGCCCTTGAGAACTCTGACACACTAGAGATTTGGGGGTTCTGTATGCTTATCCTTGAAACATGGGTGAATCACTCACCACTGGTCGTGTTGTATCTATGAACATGGGCTTCTGGAGCTATTGTGATTTGAAGGCCTGGCCTGTCCAGGTGTATTTGGGCCTGCTGTAGGCTCCCTATAGTTATACTTACATTGTTATTTATTACATTAAATTCTGGTTTGTAATAGTTATTTTGTGATAACAATTCTGGGGTGTTAGTGAAATTGGGAAGGGTCTCTTAGTTTACATTTTTTACGATAAAAGTTGGGTAGAAATCCTGCCTATAGGTATAACAATGTGTTATTATGTGTAATTTATTAGAAATCCTGACTATAGGTCCACAGTGTGCTATTCCATGTTCAATTATCGTGTGTTAGAAATCATGCCTATAGGTATCCTATTATGTTTAGCCATTATATGTTAGCAATCCTGCATATAGGTTCAATACTTGGTTTAATTGTGTTAGAAACAATGTCTATAAGGAATTGAATATTCAATGTGTGTGCAAGAACCTCATTCACATGTTGTTCTGTTTACAAATTATAGAAATCATGTCTATAGGGTCTAAAATAGGAACAAATCGTAGAAAGCATGCCTATAGGTTTGAATCAACCGAATTATCGTTCCTGCCCGTTTGTTCATGAGCGTTGTTACTCTCACGAGAAAACATACCTATAGGATTAAAATAAATAATTCTGGATCTGTTTCTGTGACCTGCCACTGTTTATTATCGCGTAAAACACCTAGACATCATGCATATAGGTTTATTCTCCTTATGTATAAAATCAGTAGGCAAATCATACAGGGTTTGGAAAATATAATGGCTTTTGCGTATAACTGTCTGCCCATATAAATCCAGATTCACATAGAGATCCTGCCTATAAGTTTCTATAATCTTAACTATTTAAAATCAACAACTGTCTTCAATAATATAATTTGCGTGCATTTGTTGTCAAATTGCGGAGGCAAACTCGAGCCCTTACTCGCTTATAAATGAAAGTCCTAATTGTTTTGTCTGTCGCTTAGTATTTTCCCCTTTTGAGCAACCTAAGTTAAGGTCTAGAACCACCCTGAAATAGAGGTCCAAATGCCTCCTGGACCATAGGCATGGGACGGGTAGCGCACGCATAGGACACGACTTAGAATTGACTAGTGCGCTTCAGGTAAACAACTTAGAGATAGTAATTGGGTAGCAGAAGATGATAGTTTGTGCCCGATGAATAATATGAATAACACCCCATCTCGAGGGAGTTAGGAAGTATTATTTATGTTGCACGGGGTGATCCTTTAGGCTAAAAAACATAGGACCCCACCTTTCCTTGTCTTTCAACCGATTATTCATGTTTAGTAATTCCTTGTTTCTTAGCTTTGATCACATAGACTAATTCATATAATTGAGTTCGGCCTGGACCCACAGTTGTGGACCTCGAGGAGTGCCTAACACCTTCTCTTCGAGGTAATTTCGAGCCCTTACCCGATCTTTGGTGATGTAAACTGGTTAAACAGAGTTATTTGCAAATAGGTGCCCTAATGCACCTTAATCCCTTAGGTGGCGACTCTCTCTTTTAAAACCCTTCCATAAAAGAGTTGTCAATGTCAAAACCCGATTTCGCGAGAAAAAAGGGCGCGACTTCATGGCGACTTTGCTGGGGATTTTTAGGCTCTTACCATTACAAACTTGATCTTTGTGAATTAGTCTTCCCTGATAAGCATGTCTTTATTATTTTGCTGTTACCTAAATCTCCCACTCCCATTTTCCCTTTTTATTGTTGTATGCACATCCTTTTTCCTATTTCCCCGTTATATAAACTCATATGCAACTCTTCGTTTAATTTGATTAAAACGTGTGTTTCCCCCATGTGCAACTCTCCAAACTTTTAATTTTGCTATATCCTGTCTCTCCCCAATCCTTATTCCTTTATTTGCTTTATTCTCTCATTACGCGAACTAACTTCTTCCTTGTTTTCCTTTCCTTTATGTCTTTACGTTCCATTCAATACTGCATTTATTGCTTTCAACGTGAAAATACTTGACAACATGTTATTTTGTCTTTGCATTACTGCATGCTCAATATCATATTCCACTCGTGCGTGTTAATACCATAGCGGCACTTGATGGGTGTCCGCGCTCTTCCTAATATCACCCTTTAATTATGGAAAGGCTTATTTGCGGTAAAACTAGTCGATCAGCGGTGCAATCGACGGTTCCGTGCCTTTCCCTCTCAAGTTGTCCACTTGAGGGTCCCAGTCCAGACTCTCCTAGAAACCCCATTCTAAAATCAACTGTGCATGCAACATGTATAAACCTAGTATGATTTAGAACACTGTCCGCGCAATAACTCACTAAGACAAACCTTGTCCAAAGTCCGCCAGGATTTCCATAATCTCAATCGACACAATCACGATCTGTGCATCATTTGGAGAAAAAAATGCCAATATGTTGATCATTAAACGTGAAAATAGTTGAATCTTGAGGGGCAAGGGCTAACTTTATCTGTTTTGCAGAAATGAGGCACGAGGTTCGCAGGTTCGACATGGTTCGGAATATCCCACCTTTGCTACTGGATTGGTGGAAAATCTTGCACCAAGCAACAAAAACCACGTGAAAAGAGTTCTTGGGAATTTACCCTCTTTGCTAGACATACAACTAGACAATGTACTGATCGAGGCCGCTGCTATGTTCTGGGATGAAAAGAGGGATGTTTTCCATTTCGGGGATATAGAGATGACTCCCCTTCTAGAGGAAATAGGGGGCTTTGCTAGACTTCCTTGGGATAGCCCTAGTCTATTGGTACCTGAGAATCGCACTTCTCGAGGGTTTATGAAAATGATATGTTTTAGAAAGAATGATGAGTTAGTCTGCCTAAAGAAGTCTTACATACCATTCGACTTCCTTTACGAACGTTAAGGGCACAGAAAATCCTACCGCCTTTACCATGATTAGTTTGCTATTACTTCGTTGGGTTGGACCCACCGTCAGGTTTTTGCGTTCATTGTCTATTTTCTGGGAATGCTGGTATTCCCGATACAAGGAAAAAGGATTCACACCCGTTTAGTTATGGTTACCAAGACCCTAATGGAAGGAATTGAGGGACAGACTTACACCATTATCCCAATGATCGTGGCAGAAATATACCGATCTTTGGATCGCTGCAAGAGGAACTCAGATATTTCGAGGGTTGTAATTTGTTACTGCAAATATGGTTGTTGGAGCATCTTCAAAGAGGACAGTACCGTCAGGAATTTCCGCGGCGACCATGGAATGACCACATAACTTTTCACTATCCAAAAAGAATGACTTTCATCCCAGATAGGTTTGCACAACCGGAAAATATTGTGGATTGGGTGCACTTCTTTTGCAATTTGACGGACGACAATATCTATTGGATGTTCGAGTGGTTCCCTACCAGCGAGTTTATCATCAGGTCAAGAGATGTTCCTCATTTAGTGTTGATTGGTTTGAGGTGTATCTATCCTTATGCTCCTATAAGGGTCATGAGTCAGGCTGGGAGGAAACAAGTCATACCCCGAGTCTCCAAGATGGTTCACTACAAAGCAGATTTCCAAGGTGATGCTATTCCATTCAAGTACGAGGCACAACACATCTGGCATCTAAAGGTCATGGTGGAAAAGGATACCATCGAGCCAGATCGATACCATACTGGCCATGTGTACTTTTATCCATCACGGTTTGTCGACAGCATAGCAGGAGAAGTCAAGCCAGGAATTGGTTTGGGAAATAGGGTCATAGATTACATTGCCGAGGCCCAAGTCAAATGTAGGAGGTTATGCAAAAGGATTTTTGAATCTGAGGCCAGACATTTGGAACAACACAAAATGGACATGGAAGCAATCAATGAATGGAGAGAAATCACTACTAAATCAACAGAGAGGTTAGAGTATTTAGAGCAAGGATTGATGGAGCTGGAAGGGAAGATGAGAAACAGGGTTACAGGTTGTCAAAATATGGATGGAAACAAATGAGGTCTCCTAGCAAGGGCGTATCTACTGTTGGACATGCGCGACCGTGGGAACTTGATCGATGGAGCAAAGAAGGCCAAGCATGGAGAAGGTCCTTTTGGGACCAAGGAGACTAGGAATTATGTTTTACATGCTTTCTAGACTTGTTTTAGGCTTTGGTTGTAATAAGGCACATTCCATTAGTGACTTTTTATCATTATTGTGGTTTTAGTATAGATTCGGTTTATTTTTCATGTTAATGAAATGACACTGTTATTGGCATCAATTTTCTCCAAATCTATATGTCGCTTAGGCCTACCTCGGGCACAATGAGGTCCCCAAATTAGGAAACGGATTTATAATTCCACAATATGTGTTTAAATACCGCAAATAACCTTTTAATACTCCTTACTGACTTGTTTACTTTTTTTTGTTTTCTGCTTTTCTTGATTTGTTTATTCCCATCCCTAAGGTTGGTTCGTGCATACTGGCATCATCAGCATACCATACCAGATCAAGAGGTCCTCCACCTCCTCCTTCTCCAAACGATCCTAAAAGCAAAGGAAACGCCAGAATGGATGATACAAGCAATATCAGGAAAGATAATGCTACACATGAAGAGAATGTTGAAACCTCGGATGGTCGAAGCACTCCAATACAGAATGACTTGGTTTTACGACTGGAACAAAAGATACTGGAGTTACAAGGGGAACTTGAGTCCGGAACATGGCAAACCATTCCCTTACTCTTAACGTCCCCGACATCAATCAACAAAACACCATAAACCCAGCACCTCCCCAAAATACACCAAACCAGCATCCACAAAATCCTCCCGCACCTCACCAATATGCCACACCACCTCAAAATCCCAATCCTCCACTAGTACCAACTCCTCCCTAACATCATCATCAACCAACCCAGTATCCACAAACCACTACCTATCATACTCCTCAGAACGCACCGCAACCTATCCCCGATCCTCAAAACTCAACCAACGACCACCACTACACCTAAATCCCCGGAGTCCATCAAAGCAACCCCATATATGTGGAAACCTTACCCCACACTCCTCAACAAACCTTATATATACCCGAGTCCACCGAGAAGGACCTGCTCATCAAGAACATGGTAGAGGAACTTGAGAAGCTCACAAGTCGAGTCCAAGGTGTCGAAGGGGGTAAAGGCATTGAGGGATTGAACTATGAGGATCTGTGCATTCAGCCGGACGTAGAACTGCCAGAGGGTTACAAACCTCCCAAGTTCGAGATGTTTGACGGAATAGGTGACCCAAAGGTGCATCTAAGACATACCGTGACAAGCTCATAGGAGTTGGAAAGGATGAGAGGATTCACATGAAATTATTTATGAGGAGCCTCACTGGAGACGCCCTATCTTAGTACATCAGTTAAAATCTAAAGAAATGGGTTAATTGGGTAAGCATGGCATCGGTTTTGATGGATCGATTCAGGTTTAATACAGAGAATACACCAGATGACTTCCATATCCTGAATATCAAGAAGAAGCCAACAGAGACTTTCCGCGAGTATGCTACTCGATGGAGATTGGAAGCTACGTAAGTTAGGCCGGCATTGGAAGAAGAGCAGATGAACAAGTTTTTCGTCTGAGCCCAGGAACCACAATACTAGGAAAGGTTAATGGTTATCAAGAATCACAAATTCTCTGACATCATCAAATTGGGGGAAAGGATTTAAGAAGGAATCAAGAGTGGAATGGTAACTAATTTTGAGGCATTACAGGCTACGACAAAGCTTTGCAGTCGGGGGGTATATCCAAAAAAAAGAAGTGGGAGCCGTGATGGTATCCCAAGGGCAAAAATCTCCTCTCACATACCAAACCCCACCACCCACATATCAGCCTTAACCTCCCAAATACCAACAACCCTCCACCACGTACCATACTTATAACACACAACTTGCACATTACCACTTACCACCACCAACCCGCCCAAACTACCAGAAACCCAGACCAAATTTCGACCGCAGACCACCCAGACAATACACTCCTATTGTCGAACCCATTGATCAACTCTATGAGAGACTGAAGGCTGCCGGTTATGTCACCCCCATTCCTGCTGTTGCTATGGAGAACTCTTCCCAGTGGGTTAATCCGAACAAGACATGTGCCTATCACTCAGGCATGAAGGGACACACTATTAATAAATGTCGCACTTTGAAAGATAAGATCCGGACGTTGATTAACACCAAGGTTATACAAGCAAAAGAGGTTGCACCTAATGTCCACAACAATCCCCTCCCGGATCACAGGGGCAAGGGGGTAAATGTGATAAAAACTGATGAAGAATGGGATCCGGAAGGATCAACTGGACTCATTCGTGAAGGGGATGAAACCATAACACCTCCAGTCACTCTCACACCCATTATAGCGCAAATTTAGTCACCAATTGAGGTTGAAGTGGCCACGCCAACTCCATTTGAGGTGGAAGTGACCACACCCTTCACTGTGACGGTAGCACCCACACCGTCCTTTAATTCCAATGCTATACCGTGGGACTATGCTGCAGAGGTGAGAAGAAAAGGAAAAGGGAAGATGGAAGAAACAGGTGTCGTACAAGGCATGACCAGGACCGATAGGGTTTAGACACCTGAGCATTTGGGAGGAACAAGTAAAGAAGCCGCTCCCAAACAACCTATCATTGAAACCATCCCAGATGATCCTTGGATAATGGTGCAAGCAAGGGATTACTCTGTAGTTGATCATTTGAACAAAACCCCTGCTCAGATTTCCATTCTGTCACTGCAGAATTCTGAGACGCATAGGAATGCATTAATTAAAGTATTGAACGAAGCTTACGTTCCCAACAACATCACCAGTGGAGAGATGGCCAACATGGTAGGGAAATTATTGGAGAGCCACAAGATCACCTTCCACGAAGACGAACTACCACCTAAAACACTGAGTCCCAACAGGACACTGCACATCACATTACAGTTTGAGGACAAATTCATAGCCAAAGTCCTAATAGATGGGGGTTAGAGCCTCAACATTTGTTTGTTGACTACTTTGAAAAGGTTGGGTAAGGATTTCCATGAGATACGGGCAGGGAGTATGAATGTAAAAGCATTTGATGGGTCTCAAAGGGCCATAATTGGAGAAATCAACCTTTGTTTGCAGATGGGCCCGACTTGGTTTGATGTTGAGTTTCAAGTATTGGACATATCTGCTACGTACAATCTATTATTGGGATGACCTTGGATACATGCTGTTGGAGCTGTAGCTTCTACGCCACACCAGGCCGTGAAGTTCGAATGGAATCATCAGGAGGTGATCATTCATGAAGACAGAAATAATCCTATTAACACCAATAAAACTGTTCCGGTTGTCGACAATAGAAGAAAGCTGGGTGGAGAAACGTATCATTGCATCGAGCGTGTCAATGCAATAGAGAAAGACAAGTGGTGGAGTAATAAGATCGAAAGCATACTGTTATGGACAGGGTATGAACCGGGTAAGGGTCTCGGCAAGAATCTCCAGGGTATCACTAAGCCGATACAACCAAAACGTCACAGTACCACCATTGGACTTGGATATCAGTACACCTGGCAGGAGTACGATGATTGGTCGCCACCATGGCGTGGTCCCTATTACCCTCTTTAACAGTCAATACCGCATCTGCATCAGACATTTCAACATACTGACGTGATATGGGGATCTGAAGAAGATGAGGCTTTAGCTGGCCTAAGGAATCTATTTCTGGATGATGAATACATGGACTGCAATGCAATAGTTGAGGAGGAGGAGGAAAAAGACCTCACCATTTAGACCACGGAGAAAGGAGTCGTTCTCAAGAATTGGACTGCTACACCAACCCGGGCCCATCGAGTTCCTGGGTAGCCTGGCAATTAACATGATTTATTTTTCAAGCAATTTTAAGCATTTAAGACATTTTCAGTATTTTGTTATAGGACGCATTTTGTTTTGAAATAATTGCTCGAGTCATCGAGCCGTACTCGTTTTGATGTTCTCAAGATTTAACTAATGCATTGCTATTTTAGTATTTATTATTATCTTTTACATTTTTCTCTCAACAGCATTATTATTACTTATCCTTATGAACCAACGACTGTGACATGTAATGAGATAACACAACATAAGGATAGTGACTCCGAAGAGATAGATGAAGAGGATGTGATACCTGAGGAAATTGTCAGAGAAGTTAAGAATTTTGAGAATAAGCCTAAGTCCAACCTGGACGAAAATGAGATAGTCAACTTGGGAGATTCTCAAACAGTCAAAGAAACCCGCATAAGTATCCACTTGTCACCATCAGAAAAAGAAGAATACACCCGTTTCCTGAAGGAGTATAAGGACATTTTTGCATGGTCTTATGATGATATGACTGGTTTGCAAACATCCATAGTGGCTCATAAACTACCTACAAATCCGATGTGTCCGCCTGTGAAACAGAAACTCAAAAAGTTCAAACCTGATATGAGTCTGAAAATCAAGGAGGAAGTCACCAAGCAAATCAAAGATAAGGTTCTCAGAGTGGTTGAATACCCTACTTGGTTGGCCAACATCGTGCCAGTTCCGAAGAAGGATGGGAAGGTCAGAGTATGTGTTGACTATCGAGATTTAAATAAAGCAAGTCCCAAAGATGATTTCCCGTTACCCAATTTACACATACTGATTGACAATTGTGCCAAGCATGAACTCCAACACTTTGTGGATTGCTTCGCGGGATACCATCAGATCTGGATGGATGAGGAAGATGCCGAGAAAACGGTCTTCATCACCCCGTGGGGGATGTATTGTTATAAAATGATGTCGTTTGGCCTGAAGAATGCTGGAGCCACTTATATGAGATCCATGACGACCATTTTCCTTGACATGATTCACAAAGAAATAGAGGTGTACGTAGATGATGTCATCATCAAATCTAGAAGAAGCGCATATCATATAGCAGATTTAAGGAAATTCTTTAACCGGCTTCAAAGGTACAATCTGAAACTGAATCATGCAAAGTTTGCCTTCGGAGTCCCTGCTGGAAAATTACTAGGTTTCATCGTCAGCCGCCGTGGGATTGAATTGGACCCTTCAAAGGTCAAAGCCATACAATATTTGCCACCTCCGAAAAGCAAGAAAGATGTGATGAGCTTCTTGGGGCATCTCAATTACATCGGCCGATTCATAGCCCAGTCGACCGTGATCTATGAACCAATATTCAAAATGTTGAAGAAAGATGTTGCAACAAAGTGGACTGAAGAATGTCAGAAAGACTTTGACAGAATCAAGGAGTACCTATCCACACCACTAGTCTTGGTCCCGCTGGAACCTGGTAGAGCTTTGCTAATCTATTTGTTCGTACTAGATGGAGCTTTCGGTTGTGTTTTGGGACAACATGACGAGACGGGAAGAAAAGAACACGCCATATATTACTTGAGTAAGAAGTTCACACCTTACGAAGCACGGTATTCTCTGTTGGAACACATTTGCTGTGCTCTAACGTGGATAGCTCTGAAATAGAGGCACTACTTCTGCGCCTACACTACATATCTCATATCAAGGATGGATCCCTTGAAATACATCTTTCAGAAACCAATGCCTACAGGGTAACTAGCAAAATGGCAGATATTGTTGAGTGAGTTTGATATCATCTATGTGACGCAGAAGGCGGTAAAGGGACTGGCGTTAGCACATCACCTCGCAGAAAATCCTATGGGAGGGGAATACGAACCATTGAAAACGTATTTTCCCGATGAAGAAGTGTTGTTTGTGAGAGAAGATATTACCGAAGCCTACGATGGTTGGTGAATGTTCATCGACGGAGCTGCAAATTTCAAAGGAGTGGGTATTGGAGCAGTTCAAGTGTCAGAGACAGGTCAACATTATCCAATATCTGCAAAGCTCAAGTTTCCATGCACCAACAATATGGCAGAATATGAGGCTTGCATCATGGGGCTCAATTTGGCCATCGACATGAATATACAAGAGTTGCTGGTAATTAGTGATTCAGATCTTCTGATACATCGGGTTGAAGGAGAATGGGCTACAAAGAATACTAAGATACTACCATATCTATATCATGTGCAAGAGTTGATGAAGAGGTCCACGAAGATAGAATTTAAACATGTTCCGAGAATCCAGAACGAGTTTGCAGACGCGCTGGCTACTTTGTCTTCCATGATACAACATCCGGATAAGAATTTCATCATTTCTTCTAAAGTGGAGGAATTCTATATAGAAGGACTCCAGATCTAGGACTAATACGCTGCGTTGACACCAAGGAAGCTTCTGGAACTTGGGGACCACACATGAAAAGTTTCGTTTTAGCTAAGAAGATATTGAGAGCGGGATATTTTTGGATGACAATGGAAACAAACTGCATCTGGTATGTCCAAAAGTGTCACCAGTTTCAAATACATGTAGATATGATATGAGTACCACCAAATGAACTCAATGTAACAAGTGCACCTTGGCCTTTTGCCGCCTGGGGAATGGATGTCATCGGTCCGATCGAGCCTGCCGCTTTAAACGAGCACAGGTTCATTTAAGTGGCCATAGACTACTTCACTAAATGGGTTGAGGCTACATCTTACAAGGCTGAAACCAAGAAAGTCATCGCAGATTTTGTCAAGGATCGTATTGTTTGGGATTCGGAGTACCAGAATCCATCATTACCGACAATGCCGCCAACCTCAACAGCTATTTAGTGAAAGCTATGTGTGAAACCTTCAAGATCAAGCATATGAATTCCACAGCATACAGACCTCAAATGAATGGAGCCGTGGAAGCCACCAACAAAAACATCAAGAAAATTCTAAAGAAAATGGTAGACAACCACAAGAAATGGCATGAGAAATTACCTTTTGCCCTATTGGGATATCATATCACAGTTCGCACATCAACCGGAGCAACTCCCTACATACTGGTTTACGGTACTGAAGCTGTCATTTTTGCTGAGGTTGAAATTCCTTCCTTGAGGATCATACAGGAAGCCGAACTCAGGGATGCAGAGTGGGTAAGAAGTTGCTATGAACAATTGGCTCTTATCGAGGGATAAAGAATGAATGCAGTATGTTATGGTAAACTTTATCAGAACAAAATGTCCCGAGCTTTCAACAAAAGGGTCAAACCTAGACAGTTCACACCGGGGCAGCTGGTGTTGAAACGAATCTTCCCACATCAAGATGAAGCCAAAGGAAAGTTTTCACCCAATTGGCAAGGGCCCTACATGGTTCACATGGTACTAAGGGGAGGAGCACTCATACTTGAAGAAATGGATGGAGAAGTTAGGCCAAAGCCTATCAATTCGGACGCAGTCAAGAGATACTATATTTAAATTATTTACATTTCTTCATCTGATGTAACTGAACTACGCTTGACCTGATTCCTGTTTAAGAGGGGATACGTAGGCAGCCCTATGGGTTCGATCACAATTCAATAAAATTTTCATTTCCCCCACAACCAGAAACTGGGGCAGAATTTTGAGGAGGACCCTCAAAATTCCAGAGCAAGTCCATCCGAAGTCATCATATGCAAGACAGTCAGAGAATTGGTTAAGTAACTTGGGCAGAATTTTGAGAAGGGCAAATCCAGCAAACTTCGTCATATGCGGAACGATCGAAGAATCGCTTATTAAACTGGGGCAGAATTTTGAGAAGGACCCTCAAAATTCCAATGCAAAGAAGTTGCAATGTCTCTAAAGTGTCGCAGTCATTGGTTCATTTAATTTACTTGATATCGTAAACTACCGTGTTTCATAATCACTATGTCTATCAAATGCATGCATACCTTTTCAAAAACTTTATTTCTTTGGCAGCCAGATGTTACCCAGGGTAACTCGAATGAAATCTCCAGAGCAAAGCAAAGCAAAGCAAGCAGGCGAAGGCACAAACCAACCTTCCCTGCAAAACTTACGATTTTTCTTTGGATGCAGGTGTCGCGCCCCCTTTTTTCTCGCGGAGTCCGGGTTTCGACATTCATTGGGACAACTCGTTTTACTTTTGGGATTGGGTATTTGAATTTGAAGAGTCTCCACCTAACGGATTTAAGGTGCGTTAGGGCAACAAAAGTAAGTAACTCATGAAACCGGTTTGCATTACTAGAGACTTAGGTAAGGGCTCGAAATAACCTTGAGGGGAAGGTGTTAGGCACCCCTCGCGGTCCACAACGGCGAGTCCCGGCCGAACTCAAATTATGTGAAATAGTCATTTAACAGATAGGCAGTCTAAGCACACATGTAAGAAAAAGGATATTTGACAGATAAGCAGTCCAAGTACACATATGTAAATAAAATGAGGGAAGTCCTAGGTTTGTTAGCCTACAGGATCACGTCTGTACAATACCCAATAAGCCTTCCTCAAATAGAGGGGTTACACGTGGAATTAGCGCACAGGTAATCATATCCTTTACTACCCAATTACCCTCCCCTTGGTCATAGCCTAAAGCGTTCTAGCAACCTTAAGATGTATCCTATGCGTGCATTACCCGTCCCTTTACTTATATAGTACCGGAGGTATTGAGGACTTCTATTTAAGGTGGATGTAGACTCTCCTACAGTAATTAAAAGGAGAAAATTCTAGGTGACAAACAAAACACGTAGGTCTAGACCAAAGATAGAACAGTTAAAAGGCTCACATTTTACCTCCACAAATAGAGCAAGCAAGTGCACGTCTCAAACATCAAATTTTAGATATATCAGAGAAGTCCTAGAACAGGATATCTAGGTAAGCATGACAAGCAGAGAATATGCAGCATTTAAGGCAAAGCGTTAAAGATCTAATCAGTTTGCCTACTGATTTTAAAACCTGTTAAATCTGGGCAGTCACAAATAAGCAAAGCATAGTTCCATAGTTTTTATTAGACCTTGAATACCTATAGGCTTGCCTAGGCGTAGATCTGTAATACCTTATAAACATGTTGTCTAAATGCAATCGGAATTCTGGGAATCAGCTTAAAACAAATTGAATTTATTAAGTCCTATAGGCATGCTGGTCTAGGTGCTGAATATTACATTACATAAAATTGGTTTATGACATCTAGGTGTTGGGATCGTTTTTAAACAGTTTTATGGACGAGATAGTTATTGATTTAGGCGATGTAGACATGGTTTAAAGCGAACACAAACACAGTCCGAAGGCGGGATCTCTAATGCACAAAGAATGGACGTTTTTATTGGGCAGGATTATGACATTAGCTTAATAACAGGATTCCTAGATGATCATGATTATAAAGAAAATAGAATTTATAACAAATGAGGTAGTGAACCTATATCATGTTCTCTAGTATGCCAAGTGATCCTAACAGCATGGTTTCTGATGCAGGTAAACATAGTGTAAACATAAAGCATGATTTCTAATGCTGGCAAGCATAATATAGACCTAAAGCGTGATTTCTAATGCAAGTAAGCATAGTGTAGACCTAGAGGCATGATTTCTACCTGATTTCCCCCCAAAAATCATATAAGAATCCCTCCCTTTCACTAATTTACCCAATATCTGTTTACAAAGATTATTATTACAGACCAACATTAATAAAGAATTATAGAAGTGAAATTGCTAACCCTATAGGGAGCCTGCATATAGGCCCAAAGGATAAACCTGGAAAACCAGGCCTTCAACCAATCCAAAAATGTCATAACCTCATAGTGTATCCAATAGTATCCTGGTGTGTCAAAGTTCCCAAGGGCCTCAGGGACCCCGAGCAATGCTCGCACCAGAACACTTTCAAAGAGAAATAGTAATTAGTGCAGTGTGGAGAGGCCAGCCCAGTGTACCAGAGTTCGGAGGAATCTCATGGATTCCTAGGCAGTATACACACTGGAGGGGCAGGATCCTAGGAACTCTAAGAGTAAGAGTGGGAGATAGTGCTTGAAAGAAATGAAAACAATTTTTAGAGACAGTTCAGAAGTAAAACAATTCAGAGGTGAGCCTAATTTAACAGGGAAAACATTTAGGAGTGAAAATAGTTTAAAAGTGAAGGCAATATTAGAAGTATGAAATAGTTTAGGGGTAATGACAGGAGTGAGAAAATAGTTTAGGAAGTATTCTGAACAAAGGTTCAGCAAACATACAAGGGACATGCTAGTGAAGAAGTAGTCATAGGTCCAGTTCATATGGAAACACATAAGTATAGCTAGAGCAGGAATAAACAGATTGAGAGCAGGACACACATGGGTTCAATCAGACAGAAGTAGACATATTATTGCAGTCAACATAGAAGTAAACATGTTATTGCAGTGAACACATAGATTTGCTTAAGCAAAAGAAAGGCATGCTGATTATAAGGAAACACACAAGTCAAATTGAACAGCAGTAAGCATGGGTTCTAGTGAACATGCTAATAATCATGAGGCATAGGATCCAATGAGATAAGCAGGCATGCTGACAACAGGGCACATGGTTGAATTAAATAGCAGTAGACATGCTGAATAGGGAAAACATACAAGTTCAGAAGAAAGGCATGCTGAATGTAAGAAAGCACATAGAATTAATTGAATGGCAATAGTGAGAGCATACCAGTTAAAGAAACAGAAGCAGAAAGTAAAGTATGCAGGATTAAACAGTCTAGTCTTGGCTTTCAGCCGACTAGAAAAGCAACGAACACAAGTAGCAGAGAGAGATGATAGCAGAGTTTGTGTGTGAGTGTGTTTTTTTCAAACTGTTGTTCGTGTCTGAAAAATCAGAATGAGACTGTATATATAGGAGTCGAATAGTGTAAGTAAATAAGGCAAGTCAGGTAAATATTTTAAATAAGGTAAGGGAAGCAATCAAATAATCAATCAAACTTGATAGGGGCAGAAAATTGGGGAATTAGACCCATAAATAACTCTGATTGAATTTTAAATAAGGCAAGAAGTAGGTTTATCTGTCAATTAGGGTTAGAATCTGTAAATCAAACAATCAATCACACAAATAAAGCAATCATAGGTAATCAGAGACCAATCAAGGGTCAATTAACCCATAAATAGGCGAGAGGTGCCAATTAGGAACCTCTGATAAAGGAAAGCAAGCAGAAATCAATAAATTATTTCAGCAAACAATGATACCCTAGATAATTTAGTTAATCAATCAATTATTCAAACAATAACAGACAAAAATATTAAAACCAAACAATGAACACTCAAGCAATTGAGCCAGGATTATAGCCATGAGAAAGATTAAGCAAAACATAAGAATTTCAGAAAATCTTTTGCGAAGCAGAAACCCTCATTTAAAAAATACCTAAAGTTGATTAACAGTAGGAAAATCAGAGGACCCTTAAAGAAAACAGCCATGGAAACTTGAAACACTTCAAATATGCAGAGATTCAGACAACAAATAACAAAGAAACCAAAACCCTACGTAGCACAGTGCTAAAAATCGGTTAACAGTAGAGAAATAAGAGAACCTTAAAGAAAAAATCAGTGATGAACTCAGAATCGCTCCAGATCTACAAAGATCTGGACAGATTCAAGTCTAAACATTAGGGTTTTGAAGAAAAAGGAAAGAGTAAAGAGAATCTGGTCTTGAACCAAAGATTTGAACCGCAAAACACCGATAGAAAAGCACTCACAGACCAAAGACGGACTCTCAGAGAGTCTTGAACCAGATCTGGACTAGATCTCTTCGAGGTCTTTCCATGAAATCACAAAAACGAGCAACCAGTAGAACTAGGAGACCAGTAGAAGTCTCAAACAGCCATGGAAATCAGTGGATCGAGTAGGAATCGAAGATATTAGGGCGTGTTTCGGGTGGCGGCGGCTAGGGTTAGGGGTTGAGTTGAGAGAGAATTGAAGAGATGAGGGAACGAAGGCGGCGGAGTGTAATGAAAAAATGGGCTAGGTTAGAGGGGGGTCGTTTGAGATTATTATGGTAAGAAGAATAAGGGACGTTGATCTCAGAGACCAACGGCTAGGATTAGAAGGGGATCTAGGCCGGGTCAGGTTTAATTGGTTTGGGCTGGGTGGATTTGGGTCGGTTTTAATTGAATTGGGATTGGGGGGTCCGATTCTGGGTGTATATTAGGGGTTGTTATTTAAATACCCATTTTACTAATTAAAATAATTTTAAAAATAGCTAATGAAATGATAAAAATGATTTGCAAGCAAGAAGGTGATCTAAAATAATTATTCAATATTATTAAAATACAAAAAATCATTTTCTGTGTAGATAATGTAGTTATGCATATGCAGGGGCTATTTTTGCAAAATATGCAATTATAGTCTTAAACAGGCAAATATAATTATAAAAAAATACAATTAAAATATTTGAACACTCATATGAACATAAATGATGAATTTAGATGATTAAATCATCATGAAATAATATAAGGGATAGTTTTGAACATTTATGTAATTAAAAATGCAGAAATAAATGGATTTAGGCCCTTCAAAAATTTGTAGAAAAATTTGTAAAACACTTGTGCATGTTTGTAATTGTATGCATAATATTTTGAAAGTATGCATGCACATTTTAAAAATATAGGGAAAAATTGGTATCAACAGCTGCCCCTCTTTACCTGGAAGGATGAAAGAGTTTTCGGGTAAAGAAGTGATGACTGATTTTGACCGAGTGGGTGCTTTAAAAAAAGGGAGGCCGAGCTCTGGTCTCAGAGTTGCCTACATATCTCTGGTTTTATAGGAATCAGGCCATGTGTAGTTCTGGATTCATCAGTGGAATATACCGATGAAGTCATCACAAGAATGGACACAAGACTTTGGAATGGGTGGAAAGATGGTTATGGTAAATGGTTGGATTTGAGATAATTTGAAAGAACTGGAGCGGGATTGCTCCTATTGGGGTAGCGGTTGCTTGTCGGGTCACCTGCAAGTTAAGAGATACTACAAGTATATATTTGTGCGGAAATTTAAACATGATGCAGATTCCCTTCGGACCATGAGAATTGTCTTTGGACGGTTGAGGATGACGTCCTTAGACCATGATGTCCTGGGCCATGAATTGTCCGGTGGGGGATTCGCAGGCCATGCAATGATGTTCTCGGACCATAAAAATGGTGCCTCCGAACCATGATGCCTTTGAATAATGATATGCAAATTTGAGAGATCCTCAGGCCATGGCATGGTGTCTTCTGGCTATGAGGATGATGCCTTTAGACAATGACGCCTTTGGAAAAGTTGGCGATATTTCAGCCCGTGAGATGCAATAATATGATGCTAAAAACAACAAGACAAGGCTTAGTCTGGTGAGGTTGAGGGCAGAGCTTAGCCCGAAAGAGGAGCAAATGATAGTGCCGGAGAGACAGTGCTTAGTCTCGGTAAATAAAGGAGATGATTGGCCTTATGCAAATAGGAGGCAGAGCTTCGCCTAATGCAAGATTTAGGACAGGGCTTAGTCCCATGCAAATGGAAGGTAGAGCTTAACCTTATGCAGATATGGAGACAGAGCTTAGCCTCATGCAGGATTCGGGACAGGGCTTAGTCCCATGCAAATGGAAGGAAGAGCTTAGCCTTATGCAAGATGGAGGCAGGGCTTAGCCTCATGCAGATATGGAGGCAGGGCTTAGCCTCATGCAAGTTTCGGGACAGGGCTTAGTCTCATGCAAATGGAAGGCAGAGCTTAGCCTTATGCAGAAGGGAGGCAGGACTTCGCCTCATGCAGATATGAAGGTAGGGCTTAGCCTCATGCAGATGGAGACAGAGCTTAGTCTCATACAAGATTCGGGACAGGGCTTAGCCCATGCAAATGGAAGGTAGAGCTTAGCCTTATGCAAAATGGAGGCAGGGCTTAGCCTCATGCAGATGGAGACAGAGCTTAGTCTCATGCAAGATTTGGGATAGGTCTTAGTCCCATGCAAATGGAAGGAAGAGTTTAGCCTTATGCAAAATGGAGGCAGGGCTTAGCCTCATGCAGATGGAGACAGAGCTTAGTCTCATGCAAGATTCGGGACAGGGCTTAGTCCCATTCAAATGGAAGGCAGAGCTTAGCCTTATGCAAAATGGAGGCAGGGCTTAGCCTCATGCAGATGGAGACAAAGCTTAGTCTCATGCAGGATTTGGGACAGGGCTTAGTCCCATGCAAGTGGAAGGCAGAGCTTAGCCTTATGCAAAATGGAGGCAGGGCTTAGCCTCATGCAGATGGAGACAGAGCTTAGTCTCATGCAGGATTTGGGACAAGGCTTAGTCCCATACAAAAATAAAATAGCAGGTGATAGCAGAGTTTTCTTAGCTGATAATAGATTTTAGTATCACGGTTGTTATGAAGATTGTGACTTGGAAGCCTGTGTATCCTTCGCTCCTGCATCCAAAGAAAGATCGTGAGTTCTGTAAAGGGGAGGTCGGTTCGTGCCTCCGTCGGCTTGCTTGGCTTGCTTCACTTGGTCCGAAGGTCCTGTTCAATCATTGGGGGTAGCGTTGGCTAAACAGAGTCATTTTACAAGCAAGCATGCATAGTTTCAAAGACGTAATAAAATATATTATTTTAGAAATTGGTTAGATGAACCAGTGACTGTGACACGATTCGAGACATTGCAACCTCTCCTGCTTATAGAATTTTGAGGGTCCTCATCATAATTATGCCCCAGTTAGACGGACACGTCTGACTGTTGCACATGCTGCGATCAGCTGAAATTGCTTCGGAATTTTGAGGGTCCTCCTCAAAATTCTGCTCCAGTTTCTGATTGACTTTTGACGTTCTGGCATATAATGGCGTTGGCTGGACTTGCTTCGGAATTTTGAGGATCCTCCTCAAAATTCTGCCCCAGTTTCCAGTTCCGGGGGGAAATGAAAATTTTGTTATGATATGATCTAACCCACAGGGCTGCCTATGTATCCCCTCTTAAACGGGAATCAGGTCAAGCGTAGTTCAATTTACATCATTTTGTGAAAACATAAGTAGTTACACATAGTATCACTTGACTGCGTCTGAATTGATCGATTTTGGCCAGACTTCTCCGTCCATTTCTGCAAGTATGAGGGCTCCTCCTGTCAATACTCTATGAACCATGTAAGGGCCTTGCAAGTTGGGAGAGAATTTCCCTTTGGCTTCGTCCTGATGCGGAAAATCTTCTTCAACACCAGCTGCCCTGGTGTGAGCTGTCTCTTCTTGACTCTTTTGTTGAAGGCTCTGGACATTCTGTTCTGATAGAGCTGCCCATGACACACTGCATTCATCCTTTTTCCGTCGATGAGGGCTAGCTGCTCATAACGGCTCCTTATCCATTCTGCGTCGCTGAGCTCAGCTTCTTGTATGATTCTCAAAGAAGGAATCTCCACTTCAGCAGGAATAACAACCTCAGTACCATAAACCAGTAAGTAGGGAGTTGCCCCGGTTGATGTGCGGATTGTGGTACGATATCCCAATAAAACGAATGGCAGCTTCTCGTGCCATTGTTTGTGCTTTTCTACCATCTTTCTCAGTATCTTCTTGATATTCTTGTTAGCGGCTTCTACAGCTCCGTTCATCTGAGGTCTATAGGCTGTGGAATTCTTGTGCTTGATTTTGAAAGTCTCACACATGTTCTTCATCAGATCACTATTGAGATTTGAGGCATTGTCAGTGATGATTGATTTTGGAACTCCAAACCGGCAAACAATCCGGTTGCGGACAAAATCTGCTACGACTTTCTTAGTTACTGCCTTGTAAGATGCTTCTTCGACCCATTTGGTGAAGTAATCAACAGCTACCAAGATGAACCGATGCCCATTTGAGGCAGTGAGCTCGATTGGACCAATGACATCCATTCCCCAGGCGGCGAATGGCCAAGGTGAGCTTGTTGCATTGAGCTCATTTGGTGGCACTTTTATCATATCGGCATGTACTTGACATTGGTAGCATTTTCGTACATATATGGATGCAATCTGTCTCCATGGTCATCCAAAAATAACCGGCTCTAAGTATCTTCTTGGCCAAGACAAAGCCATTCATATGCGGGCCGCAGGTCCCAGCATGTATCTCCTCAATTAGCTTAGAAGCTTCTTTTGCGTTGACACACCTTAGCAATCCCAAATCAAGAGTTCTTCTGTACAAGGCTCCTCTACTGTGGAAGAAATTGTTGGACAACCTCCGAAGCGTACGTTTCTGAGTATGATTTGCATGCTCCGGATATTCTCCTTTTGCCAAATATTCTTTGATATCGTGAAACCAAGGCTTCCCGTCTGTTTCTTCTTCAACATGGGCACAATACGCCAGTTGGCTGTGGATCCTTACTGGGATAGGATTGATGAAGTTCTTGTCGGGATGCTGTATCATGGATGACAAAGTGGCCAATGCATCGGCGAACTCATTCTGAATCCTGGGAACATGCCGAAACTCTATCTTCGTGAACCTCTTTCTCAATTCCTGCACATGGTGTAGATATGGCAATAACTTGGAATTCTTGGTGGCCCATTCTCCTTTTACCTGGTGCACAAGCAAATCTGAATCACCGATTACCAACAGCTCTTGAATATTCATGTCGATGGCTATGTTGAGCCCTAGTATGCAGGCTTCATACTCTGCCATGTTGTTGGTGCAGGGAAATTTGAGTTTAGTAGATACCGGATAATGTTGGCCAGTTTGTGATACCAAGACGGCTCCAATGCCGACTCCCTTGAAATTTGCCGCTTCGTCAAAGAACATTCTCCAACCGTTGTAGGATTTAGGAATGTCTTCTCCTATGAATAGCACCTCTCCATCGGGAAAATAAGTTTTCAAGGGTTCGTGTCCTCCTTCCACAGGATTCTCAACAAGATGATCGGCCAGTGCCTATCCTTTGACTGCTTTCTGAGTCACATAAACATTGTCGAACTCGCTCAACAGGATTTGCCACTTAGCCAGCTTGCCAGTGGGCATGGGTTTCTAAAAGATATATTTCAAGGGATCCATCCTTGATATGAGGTATGTTGTGTAGGCACAGAAGTGATGCCTCAACTTCTGATCTATCCAAGTCAGAGCGCAGTAGGTACGTTCCAATAGAGAGTACCGCACTTCATATGGAGTGAACTTCTTACTCAGGTAATAGATAGCTTGTTCCTTTTTCCCTGTCTCGTTGTGCTGCCCCAGAACGTAGCTAAAGGCTCCATCTAGCACTGCAAGGTAGAGTAGCAAGGGTCTACCTGGCTTTGGCGGGACCAAGACTGGTGGTGTTGATAAGTACTCTTTGATCTTGTCGAAAGCCTTTTGAAAATCTTCGGTCCAACTAGTTGCAGCATCTTTCTTCAACATCTTGAAAATAGGCTCACATATAACTTTGGACTGGGCTATGAACCTGCTGATGTAGTTTAGCCGTCCTAGAAAACGCATTTCATCTTTCTTACTCTTTGGCGGTGGCAGCTCCTAGATGGCTTTGACTTTTGATGGATCTAATTCTATCCCTCGGTGGCTAACAATGAACCCAAGTAATTTTCTGGCAGGAACCCCGAATGCACATTTTGCGGGGTTTAGTTTCAAGTTGTATCTCCGCAGTCTATTGAAAAACTTCCTCAAATCGGCTATATGATCTGTGGCTTTCTTGGATTTGATGATGACGTCGTCCACATATACCTCGATCTCCTTATGTATCATGTCATGAAAAATAGTAGTCATAGCCCTCATGTAAGTGGCCCCAGCATTCTTTAGACCGAATGACATCATCTTATAACAATATATTCCTCATGGTGTAATAAAAGCCATTTTCTCAGCGTCCTCTTCGTCCATCCAGATCTGATGGTAACCGGCAAAACAATCCACAAACGACTGGAGTTCATGCTTGGCACAATTGTCGATTAGGATGTGTATGTTTGGAAGTGGGAAGTCATCCTTTGGGCTGGCTCTGTTGAGATCCTGATAATCAACACAGACCCTGACCTTCCCATCCTTCTTTGGAACTGGCACGACGTTGGCTAACAAAGTTGGGTATTCAACCACCCTGAGGACCTTGGCCTTGATTTGCTTAGTAACCTCCTCCTTGATTTTCAGACTCATGTCAGGCTTGAACTTCCTGAGTTTCTGTTTTACCGGTGGACACGTTGGGTTTGTGGGCAACTTGTGAGCCACAATGGATGTACTTAACCCGGTCATATCATCGTATGACCATGCAAAGATGTCCTCATACTCCTTCAAGAACTGTGTGTACTCTTCTTTTTCTGATGGTGACAAGTGGATGCTGATACGGGTTTCCTTGACAGTTTCAGAGTCTCCCAAGTTGATTATTTCTGTTTCGTCCAGATTGGATTTAGGCTTGTTCTCAAAGTCTTCTACTTCTCTGACAATTTCCTCGGGTATGACATCTTCTTCTTCCGAATCACTATCCTTTTGTTGTGTTATCTCATTACATGTCACAGTTGTTGGTTCATCGAGACAGGAAATAGTAATGTTGTATATATTAAGATACGAGAGAAAAAAATGTTAATAATAAATATTGATTCATTGAAACATAAAAGCGATTTTTAACAACGTTTTTGGAATATTGGAAATATTATTTAAAACAAAATGCCAAAAGGGAAATCATTTTTCTTAGAAAATAAACAAAACAATGCTGTTCAGCCGTGCTACCCCGGGATTCGTTGGGCCCTGGATGGTCGGACAGTCCAATTCTTGAGAAATGATCCTCTCTCCACAGCTCGGATGGTAGGGCCTTCCTCCTCCTCCTCCTCAACAATTACACAACAATCCATGTCCTCATCTTCCAAGAACAGGTTCCTTAAGGCTGCTAGTGCTTCTTCCTCCTCTGATCCCCATATGATGTCGGCCTGTTGGAAAGTCTGACTCAAGTGCGGTATAGGCTGCTCCAATGGATGGTACGGACCTCGCCATGGTGGTGACCAGTCATTATATTCTTGCCAGTTGTATTGATACCCCATCCCAAAAGTGGTGCCATGGTACTTTGGCTGTATCGGCTTGGTGATCCTTGAAGATTTTTACCAAGACCCTTGCTAGGCTCATATCCTCCTCAGTTCATCATGCTTGCTATCTTGCCATCCCACCACTTATCTTTTTCGATTGCATTGACCCGCTCGATATGATGATAAGTTTCTCCACCTAGCTTTCTCCTATTCTCGACCATCGGAATAGTCTGATGGGTGTAAATGGGGTTGTTCCTGTCTCCATGGATAATCACCTCCTGACGGTTCCACTCAAACTTTACTGCCTAATGCAAAGTTGATGCTACAGCCCCAGCGGCGTGTATCTATGGTCGTCCTAACAGCAGATTATAGGATGCAGATATGTCCAACACCTGAAACTCGACATCGAACCATGTAGGCCCCATTTGTAGGCAGAGGTTAATTTCCCCGATGGTAGCTCTTTGAGACCCATCAAATGCCTTCACGTTCATGGTCCCTTCTCGTATCTCGTATGCCCAACCTCTTCAGTGTTGTCAATGGGCAAATATTGAGACTGGATCCTCCATCGATCAGGACCCTGGTAATGAAGTAGTCTTCGCATTGCACTGTGATATGCAGTGCCCTATTGTGATTCAGACCCTCAAGCGGCAACTAATCCTCGTGGAAAGTGATTTTGTGACTTTCCAATACCTGTCTCACCATGTTAGCCATCTCTCCGCTTGTGATGTTATTGGGCACATACACTTCGTTCAATACTTTCATCAGAGTGTTCCTGTGTGCTTCTGAATTCTGTAGCAGTGACAGGATAGATATTTCAGCAAAAGTCTTGTTCGGATAGTTGATGGCTGAATATTCCCTTGCTTGTACTTTCCTCAGAGATCATCTGGACCTGTTTCAATAACAGGAGGTCTGTTAGAGGCCTGTTTACTGGACTCTCCCAAATGCTCGAGTGTATAGACCCTTCTAGTCCTAGTCATCCCTTGTGCAGCACCAGATTCTCCCATCTTGTTTTTTCCTTTTCTTCTAGCTTCGGCCACATAATCCCATGGTACAGCCTCGGTGCTGAAAGGCGGTGTGGTCGATACTGTCACTGTAAATGGTGTGGCTAGTTTCACCTCAAACGGAATAGGTGCAACTGTAGGGGGTTCTACCTCAACTTCAAATGGGATTGATGCAGTTACCTCGACCTCCACTGGCGGCTGTACCTACACTATAATGGGGTTGAGAGTGACTGCGGGTTTCTTGGGGTCGTCACCCTCTTTGATAAGTCCGATTGATCCCTCCGGATTCCATTCTTCATCCATCTCTATCACATTGACACCTTCACCCTTATGATCTGGGAGGGGGTTATTGCGGATATTAGGTATAGCCTACTTTGCTTGGATGATCTTGTTGTCAATCAAAGTCTGGATTTTGTCCTTCAACGTGCGACATTCGTCAATGGTGTGCCCTTTCATACCGGAATGGTATGCACAAGTCTTATTCGGGTTAACCCATTGGGATGAGTTCTCCGTGGCCACAACAGGGATGGGAGTGACGTAACCAGCAGCCTTCAACCTTTCATATAGCTGGTCGATGGGTTCAGCAGTGGCAGCGTATTGTTTGGGTGGTCTGCGGTCAAAATTGGTCGCGGTCTTGGGTAATTTTGGCGAGATGGAGTGACTGAAATGAGATGGTTGGAAGTTATAGGTGTGATATGCAGTGGCTAGTTGGGAATAGTCTGGGGGGACAGGGTTGATATGTAGATGGGAGTGACGGTTGATAGGTGGTGAAGG
>NC_031999.1:45143614-45176888 GCF_001879085.1 Nicotiana attenuata
ATATGGATCAGATGACTGCGGTTCTTGGGCGTCACCCTCTTTGATAAGTCCGATTGATCCCTCCGGATCCCAATCTTCATCCATCTCTATAACATTGACACCTTTACCCCTGTGATCTCGGAGGGGGTTATTGCAGACATTAGGCATAGCCTCCTTCGCCTGGATGATCTTGTTGTCAATCAAAGTTTGGATTTTGTCCTTCAATGTGCGGCATTCGTCAATGGTGTGCCCTTTCATACCGGAATGATATACACAAGTCTTATTCGGGTTAACCCATTTGGATGAGTTCTCCGTGGCCACAGCTGGGATGGGAGTGACAAAAACAGCAACCTTCAACCTTTCATATAGCTAGTCGATGGGTTCAACAATGGTAGTGTATTGTTTGGAGGTGACTTAAAATGAGATGGTTGAGAATTATAGGTGTGATAGGCAGTGGCTGGTTGGGAATATCTAGGGGATGAGGGCTGATATGTAGGTGGAGGTGCTTGATATGTGGGTGGAGGTGCTTGATATGCAAGCGGGGAGGTTCAGTATACGAATGGAGTTTTGGGTCCTTGGGTGACCATTACCGCTCCCACGTCCTTCTTCTTAGATATACCCCCTGACTGCAACGCTTTATTAGTGGCCTGCAATTCCTCAAAGTTTGTTACCATCCCGCTCTTGATGCCTTCTTCGATCCTTTCACCAAGTTTGATGATATCAGAGAACATATGGTTTTCAATAACCATCAACCTTTTATAGTATTGCGGATCCTGTGCTTTGACAAAGAAATTGTTCATCTGTTCCTCGTCCAATGGTGGTCTGACTTTGGCCTCTTCTTACCTCCAACGAGTAGCATACTCAGTCTCAGTGGGCTTCTTCTTGAGGTTCTGAATGTAGAAGACATCTGGTGCATTTTCTGTGTTGAACCTGAATCGGTCCATGAAATCAAATGCCATACTCACCCAGTTGGACCATTTCTTAGGATCCTGGCTGATGTACCAGGAGGCATCTCCCGTAAGACTCCTCATAAAAAGCTTCATCCGGATCTTTTCATCTTTTCCGACCCCGACAAGCTTGTCACAATAGGTCCTTAGATGAACCCTGGGATCATCTGTACCGTCAAACATCTCGAACTTGGGAGGTTTGTAACCTTCTGGCAATTCTACATCCGGTTGTATGCATAGGTCTTCATAGTTCAAACCTTCTATCCCTTTGCCTCCTTCTACGCCTTGAACTCGGCTGGTCAACTTCTTGAGCTCCTCGGCCAGGTTCTTAATAAGCATGTCCTTCTCAACAGATTTCGGTGCATAGGAGATGGGTTGAGTGGAGTGAGGTAGGGTCTCCACATATATAGGGTTGTTTCGGTGACCTGGAATTTGAGTATAGTGGTGATCATTGGTGGAATTCTGGGGTTCAGGAATGACTGGTGGAGTATTTTGTGAAGTGTGGTAGGTGTTTGGCGGGTACTGTGGTGGGATAGTTTGATTTTGTGGGGGAGTTGTATAATGGTGAGGTACGGGAGGATTTTATGGGTGCTTGTTGGGTGTGTTTTGAGGTGGTGCGGGGTTCTGAGTGTTTGGATGACTGATGTCTGGGACGCTTAGTGAGAAGGATAGGTTTTCCACATTCCGGACATGCTCAAGCTCACCCTGGAGTTCAAATATTTTCTATTCGAGCCGTGAAACTGCTTCATTTGGGGCCTGAGTACCCCGACCATCAGAAGTTTCTACATGTTCAACCTGTGTGTTGTTTTCCATTCTGGGACCGTTCAAATCTTCCATTATTGCTTTTTCCCTTGCCTTTTGGTAGACTAGGAGGAGGAGAAGGTGGAGGGCCCCTGGATCTTGTGTGATAAGCTGATGATGCCAGCATGCACGAACCAACCTTTGGGGAATGGGAATAATCAAAAAGAAAGAAAGAAAACAAAAGGTAGCCAAGTCAATAATAATTCAGGAAAGTTTGCAGTAGTTAAACACATATTGCGGGAATATAAATTCGCGTCCTAATTTGGGAGCCCCGTTGTGCCCGAGGTAGGCCTAGCGACAAATAGATTTGGAGAAATTTAGTACCAATAATTGCCTCATTTCATTGATGTAAAAGTAGACGCCCCAAAATGATACTAAATAAGATAACGTCACTAATGGCACTTGGCCTTATTACATTTAGAAAGCAAGTAAACGTAATCTATTTGGTCCCAAAAGGACCCTCCTCAGACTGGATGCTCTTGTCGATTAATTCCCCCTATTTCTTCCAAGAGAGGCGTCATTTCTATGTTTCCGAAACGGAACACAGCCCTTTCTTTGTCCCAGTACATGGCGGCAGCCTCGATCAACATTTTATTTGGCTGAAGATCCAACAAATAAGGCTAATTTCCTACGACATGTTTCACCTGATTCTGGTCACTTAAAGGAAGGTCCCTCTACCAATCTAGCAAAAGTGAAGGTATGCTACCGACCATGCTGAACCGAGGGACTTCGTGCCTCATTTTCTGCAAAACAAAAGATGGTTATGCACTTTCCCCCTCTAGGTTCGCCTATTTATACAACAATGATTAGCATACTAGCACTTACTTCTCCAAATTAATGCACACAATTGTGGTTGCGTCCGTTGAGATTATGAAAAACCCGGTGGACTTTTGGGTGAGGCTTGTCTTAAAGGGTTATTATGCAGACAACATATTAACCCGGCTAGGTTTGACCATGATACATGTAGAATTAATTAGAGTAAGGTTGCTATAGTGGTCTAGACTGGGACCCTCAAGCGAACAACTTGAGGGGGAAAGGCACGGAACTATCGAACGCACGGCTAATTGACTAGTTTTACGCAAATACGCCTTTCCAAATTTAAAAGGGTGATATATAGGATGAGCACAAACACTCATCAAGTGTTTCTATAGGATTAATTACGCATAAGTGGAATATGATGTTGAGCATGATTTAAGCAACAATAAATAGCATGTTGTCAAGTATTTGCACGTTAAAAATGATAAATGCGGTATTTAAATAATTGAAAGACAGTTACGAGAAAAGAAAACAAAGAGACAAGTCAGTTTTAGGAAATAAAAGAAATCATAAATGCTTGAAAATAAGCAATTAAATCCAAATAAGGGGGAAGGGAAAGGTTGTATCAACAAAATAAAGCATGTTTGAGACTAATTCACAAAAACAAATTCGTTATGGTAAGAGCCTAAAATATCCCCAGCAGAGTCGCCATGCTGTCGCGCCCCCTTTTTCCTTGCGGAGTCCGGGTTTCGACATTTATTGGGACAACTCCTTTTCCTTTTGGGAATTGGTATTTGAATTTGAAGAGTCGCCACCTAACGGATTTAAGGTGCGTTAGGGCACCTAAAGTAAGTAACTCATGAAACCGGTTTGCATTACCAGAGACTTGGGTAAGGGCTCGAAATAACCTTGAGGGAAAGGTGTTAGGAACCCCTCGCAGTTCACAATGATGGGTCCCGGCCGAACTCAAATTATGTGAATCTGTCATTTAATAGATAGTCAGTCTAAGCACACATCTAAGATAAAGGAAATTTGAGAGATAAGTAGTCCAAGCACACGTATGTAAATAAGATGAGGGAAGTCCTAGGTTTGTTAGCCTATAGGATCACGTCTGTACAATACCCGGTAAGCCTTCCTCAAATAGAGGGGTTACATGTGGCATTAGCGCACTGGTCATCATATCCTTTACTACCCAGTTACCCTCCCCTTGGTCATAGCCTAAAGCGTTCTAGCAACCTTAAGATGTATCAGATGCGTGCATTACATGTCCCTTTACTTATATAGTCCCGGAGGTATTTAGGACTTCTATTTAAGGTGGATCTAGACTCTCCTACTGTAATTAAAAGGAGAAAATTCTAGGCGACAAACAAAACACGTAGGACTGGACCAAAGATAGAACTGTTAAAAGGCTCACATTTTACCTCCACAAATAGAGCAAGCAAGTGCACGTCTCAAACAACAAATTTCAGATATTTTAGAGAGGTCCTAGAATAGGATATCTAGGTGAGCATGACAAGCAGAGAATATGCAGCATTTAAGGCAAAACGTTAAAGATCTAATCAGTTTGCCTACTGATTTTAAAACTTGTTAAATCTGGGCAGTCACAAATAAGCAAAGCATAGTTCCACAGTTTTTATTAGACCTTGATTACCTATAGGCTTGCCTAGGCATAGATCTGTAATACCTTATAAACGTGTTGTCTAAATGCAATCGGAATTCTGGGAATCAGCTTAAAACAAATTGAATTTATTAAGTCCAATAGGCATGCTGGTCTAGGTGTTGAATATTACATTATAGAAAACTAGTTTATGACATCTAAGTGTTTGGATCGTTTTTAAACAGTTTTATGGACGAGATAGTTATTGATTTAGGCGATGTAGACATGGTTTAAAGCGAACACAAACACAGTCCTAAGGTAGGATCTCTAATGCACAAAGAATGGACGTTTTTATTAGGCAGGATTATGGCATTAACTTAATAACAGGATTCCTAGATGATCATGATTATGCAGAAAACAGAATTTGTAACAAATGAGGTAGTGAACCTATATCATGTTGTCTAGTATGCCATGTGATCCTAAGAGCATGGTTTCTGATGCAGGTAAACATAGTGTAAACATAAAGCATGATTTCTAATGCTGGCAAGCATAGTATAGACATAAAGCATGATTTCTAATGCAAGTAAGCATAATGTATACCTAGAGGCATGATTTCTACCCGATTTCCCCACAAAAATCATATAAGAATCACTCACTTTCACTAATTTCCTCAATATCTGTTTACGAATATTATTATTACAGACAACCATTAATAAAGAATTACAGAAGTGAAATTGCTACAACTATAGGGAGCCTGCATATAGGCCCAAAGGATAAACCTGGCAGACCAAGCCTTCAACCAATCCAAAAATGCCATAACCTCATAGTGCATCCAATAGTATCCTGGTGTGTCAAAGTTCCCAAGGGCCTCAGGGACCCCAGACAATGCTCACACCATAACACTTTCAAAGAGAAATAGTAATTAGTGCAGTGTGGAGAGGCCAGCCCCAGTGTGCCACAGGATGGAGGAATCTCATGGATTCCTAGGCAGTACACACACTGGAGGGGCAGGATACTATGTATTCTAAGAGTAATAGTGGGAGATAGTGCTTGAAAGAAATGAAAACAGTTTTAAGAGAAAGTTCAAAAGTAAAACAATTCAAATGTGAGCCTAATTTAATAGGGAAAACATTTAGGAGTGAAAATAGTTTAAAACTGAAGGCAATATTAGAAGTATAAAACAGTTTAGAGGTAAGCACATATCAGGAATAAAAAAATAGTTTAGGAAGCATTTTGAACAAAGGTTCAGCAAACCAAAAGCACACAGAACATGGTCGTAAAACATCAAAGCAAAGACTCACATTCATCTTAGTTTATTAACTGTTACTAGATGAGCATTCAGTCACATATAGGGGGTAGTAGGGCTGGGGAGTCATATTAGTCAGAGGTGAACTTAAGCTAGAAGGGACATGCTAGTGAAGAAGTAGTCATAGGTCCAGTTCATATGGAAACACATAAGTATAGCTAAGGCAGGAATAAACAGATTGAGAGCAGGACACACATGGGTTCAATCAGACAGAAGTAGACATATTATTGCAGTCAACATAGAAGTAAACATGTTATTGCAGTGAACACATAGATTTGCTTAAGCAAAAGAAAGGCATGCTGATTATAAGGAAACACACAAGTCAAATTGAACAGCAGTAAGCATGGATTCTAGTGAACATGCTAATAATCATGAGGCATAGGATCCAATGAGATAAGCAGGCATGCAGACAACAGGGCACATGGTTGAATTAAATAGCAGTAGACATGCTGAATAGGGAAAACATACAAGTTCAGAAGAAAGGCATGTTGATTATAAGAAATAACATAGAATTAGTTGAATGGCAATAGTGAGAGCATACCAGTTAAAGAAGCAGAAGAAGAAAGTAAAGTAGGCAAGATTCAACAATCTAGTCTTGGCTTTCAGCCGAGTAGACAAGCAACGAAAACAAGTAGCACAAAGAGATGAGAGCAGAGTTTGTGTGTGAGTGTGCTTTTTGTAAACTGTTGTTCGTGTCTGAAAAATCAGAATAAGAGTGTATATATAAGAGTCGAATAGTGTAAGTAAATAAGGCAAGTCAGGTAAATATTGTAAATAAGGTAAGGAAAGTAATCAAATAATCAATCAAACTTGATTGGGGCAGAAAATTGGGGAATTAGACCCATAAATAACTCGGATTGAATTTTAAATAAGGCAAGAAGTAGGTTTATCAGTCATTTAGGGTTAGGATCCGTAAATCAAACAATCAATCACATGAATAAGGCAATCATAGGAGACCAATCAAGGGTCAATCAACCCATAAATAGGTGAGAGATGCCAATTAGGAACCTCTGAGTTAAGGAAGCAGAAATCAGTAAATTATTTCAGCAAACAATGATACCCTAGATAATTTAGTTAATCAGTCAATTATTCAAACAATAACGGACAAAAATATTGAAACCAAACAATGAACAGTCAAGCAATTGAGCCAGGATCATAGCCATGAGAAATATTAAACAAAACATAAGAATTTCAGAAAATCTTTTACGAAGCAGAAACCCTAATTTGAAAAATACCTAAAGTTGATTAACAGTAGGAAAATCAGAGGACCCTTAAAGAAAACAACCATGGAATCTTGAAACACTTAAAATATGCAGAGATTCGGACAACAAATAACAAAGAAACCAAAACCCTACGTAGCACAGTGCTAAAAATCGGTTAATAGTAGAGAAATAAGAGAACCTTAAAGAAAAAATCAGTGATGAACTCAGAATCGCTCCAGATCTACAAAGATCTGGACGGATTCAAGTCTAAACATTAGGGTTTTGAAGAAAAAGGAAAGAGTAAAGAGAATCTGGTCTTGAACCAGAGATTTGAACCGCAAAACATCGATAGAAACGCACTCACAGACCAAAGACGGACTCTCAGAGAGTCTTGAACAAGGTCTGGACTAGATCTCTTCGAGGTCTTTCCATGAAATCACAAAAACGAGCAATCAGTAGAAGTAGGAGACCAGTAGAAGTCTTAAACGGCCATGGAAATCCATGGATCGAGTAGGAATCGAAGATATTAGGGCTGGTTTCGAGTGGCGGCGGCTAGGGTTAGGGGTTGAGTTGAGAGAGAATTGAAGAGATGAGGGAACGAAGGCGGCGGAGTGTAATGAAAAAATGGGCTAGGTTAGAGGGGGGTCGTTTGAGATTATTATGGTAAGAAGAATAAGGGACGTTGATCTCAGAGACCAACGGCTAGGATTAGAAGGGGATCTAGGCCGGGTCAGGTTTAATTGGTTTGGGCTGGGTGGATTTGGGTCGGTTTTAATTGAATTGGGATTGGGGGGTCCGATTCTGGGTGTATATTAGGGGGTTGTTAGTTTAAATACCCGATTTTACTAATTAAAATAATTTTAAAAACTAGCTAATGAAATGAATAAAAACTGATTTGCAAGCAAGAAGGTGATCTAAAATAATTATTCAATATTATTAAAATACAAAAAAATCATTTTACTGTGTAGATAATGTAGTTATGTCNAAAAATACAATTAAAATATTTGAATACTCATATGAACATAAATGATGAATTTAGATGATTAAATCATCATGAAATAATATGAGGGATAGTTTTGACAATATATGTAATTAAAAATGCAGAAATAAATGGATTTAGGCCCTTCAAAAATTTGTAGAAAAAATTGTAAAACACTTGTGCATGTTTGTAATTGTATGCACAATATTTTGAAAGTATAAATGCACATTTTAAAAATATATGAGGGAAAAAATGGGTATCAACAACAGGCACAATCAACATAACAGGAATACTCGAAAATACGTACGCACATCAAAATCATAACGGCAAGTCGCCAAACACAAACATGTCTCTAGATAAGAAACTACTCTGCTATCACTCATTACCTTTCTTTGCATGAGGCTAAGCACTGCCTCCCAATTTGTATGAGGCTAAGCCCTGCCTCCTCATAAAGCTAAGCATTGCCTTTCCATTGCATGAGACTAAGCACTGTCTCCCATTCCGTGTGAGGCTAAGCATTGCCTCCCCAATTGCATAAGGCTAAGCACTGCCTTTCCTTGCATCGAGACTAAGCATTGTCTCCTCTTCTTGCATAAGGCTAAACACTGCCTTCCATTGTATGAGACTAAGCATTGTCTCCCCATTTTGCATGAGGCTAAGCCCTGCCTCCCTAATTGCATAAGGCTAAACTCTGCCTTTCCTTGCATGAGACTAAGCATTGTCTCCTCTTCTTGCATAAGGCTAAGACCTGCCTCCCTAATTGCACAAGGCTAAGCTCTGCCTTTCCTTGCATGAGACTAAGCATTGTCTCCTCTTCATGCACGAGGCTAAGCTCTGCCTCCCTAATTGCATAAGGCTAAGCTCTGCCTTTCCTTGCATGAGACTAAGCATTGTCTCCTTTTCTGCATGAGGCTAAGCCCTGCCTCCCTAATTGTGTAAGGCTAAGCTCTACCTTTCCTTGCATGAGACTAAACTTCGTCTCCCATTTTGAATGAGGCTAAGCATTGCCTCCCCAATTGCATAAGGCTAAGCTCTACGAGACTAAGCATTGTCTCTCCTTGCATAACCACAAATGCTGCGCTGTTCAAAACCTTGCATTATTCTCTTCTCTCGGGGCTAAGCTCTGCCCCCCTCCCCCCCCCCACCCCGAGCATACACAGGACTAAGCTCTGTCCTGTTTCATCTGAAGCATCATGTCTTTGCATCTCATAGTCTGAAGCATAGCCAAACTTTCCGAAGGCGTCATAGTCCGAAGGCATCATCCTCATAGCCGGAAGATACCATGTCATGGCCTGAGGATCTTTCAATATCGCACATCATTATTCAAAGGTGTCATGGTCAGAGGCACCATTCTCATGGCCCGAGAACATCATTTCATGGCCTGTGAATCCCTTATCTTACGATTCATGGCCCAGGACGTCACGGTCTAAGGGCATCATCCTCACCGTCCGAAGACAATCTTCATGGTCAAAAGGGAATTTGCATCATTTTTAAATTCCCGCAATAGCCTATATATTTGCGCGCATCGTGTTTCAAGTTTGCAGGTAATCTAAGAGGTAACCGTCCTTCAAACGGGAGCAATCTTCGCTCCGGTTCCCACTCATATCATTCACACCCTGCAGTTATTTCAAACGTAACCAACTCCCATCAATTATTCGCTTTTACTCTATGACCGTTTAGATATCTGCCCTGTGATACACCCATAACATCTCAAATTCACATTCGTGACTTCGCACAAATTCATCTGATACTGTCCTACTCAAAAGAACCCTTTCCGAAACACACGACCATTTCTATAACAACACCATCGGTTTCGTTCACCGTTGGATCTAGACTTACACATGGCATGATTCCTGTAAAACCAGGGATATATAGGAAGCTCAAAGACCAGAGTGCGGCCTATATTTTTCAGACCACCCCATTCGGTCAAAATTGGTCATTATTTTTTTACCCGACAACTCTTTCATCCTTCCCGGGGAAAGAGGGGCAGCTGTTGATACCCAATTTTCCACTCATATTTTCCATATATATATATACATTCAAAATAGCGCATATGCATCATCATTTGATTTACAAGCTTGAACAAGTATTTTTCATAATTTTCTATTATTTTTAAAGGCTTTAAATCTATTTATTTCTGCATTTTTTATTATATAAATATTCATTAATTGCCTTACTGTTATATCCCGCATTTCATATGTTAAAGTTTCGTCGAAAGTTAATCGACGTAAGTTCGGGAATGGGATTATTTTGAAATTATAGGCATTGTGCTATTTCAAACAAGTGATGAGTAAATTCGTGAAGGTTAGAAGGTAAGCAAGTCAAAGAAAATGAATTTTCGTCCAAGTTTGGCATGTTGAGATATAATACGGGCCGAGTGATAATACCCATTATTTATGGACTAGTACCATACAAGTTACCATATGACCACGGTAGTATCATGTATAAAGTATATTAAAAATAAGTAAAATTTTAAGTATTTTGAGACAAGTTTTAATTATGCGGGTAATTGGTTAATTATCGGGTAACAGGAAATTACCTAATTAACTAATAAGTGGATAAAGATTAAATTTCCCACCCCCATCCCCACGTGGCAGCAAGCCACATTCTAAAGGAATGACTCTTAGCCATTCTTTTTAAGTGGCAACTTAATATGCTAACAACAAGACTTGTCAACTTTAAGAAATTCCACACAATATTGTAATGAAGGTGGGGAAAGACGTTAAGTCATTCTCCTAACCTTTCAACAAATTCATTCTCAAACTTTACAATCATATGTGAGGGTTCAATGTAATTCCATACCAATTACCCACACAAAAAAATGTGAGTTGTTGCAACAAAAAGGAATCCAAAGAGAATTATTTGCAACGTAAAATTTTGCGGTTCTAAAGGAGTACGGTGTAACCTTTTTCAAGAATATCACACGGATTTTTCCCTACTCCAGGTATTCTCAGGCTATCCCTTCTTTCCTTTTTGGCATGATCCACACGATACAAACGCAACGAGCAAATGCACAACTTCCAAAAATGACTCTATCATAGAAATACTAGAGATGCTTATGTTCTTGATTCCCCATGTGTCATATTATTCGATCATCTATTCATGGGTCTCAAAAATACGTAAGTTGGTAAAGTTTATTTCATGATATTAATCAGAGGCATAATGGTCTTATGACGTACCGAGAGATTTTATTAACGTATTTCATATGCATTTCATGCATTTATAGATGCACATTGACCCATGATATATATATATATATATATATATATATATATATATATATATATATGGGATATGGGAAAGCTTATGGCGTTATATACGCACCACCACCTGATCAGCTGGTATACGTTGATGATTCTACCTATTTTACGACAGCCTCTCCAGCTCAGTTATCTATGATAGTATGATACGTTATGTTGGTACTCGGTTGAGTAAGGCACCGGGTGCCCGTCGCGGCCCATCGGTTTGGGTCGTGACAAAAGTGGTATCAGAGCAGTTCTGTCCTTGAGAGTCTACAGGCCGTGTCTAGTAGAGTCTTGTTTATGGGTGTGTCGTGCACCACACTTATAAGAAGGAGGCTACAGGGCATTTAGGATTGCCACTCTTTCTTCTTACTCTAGATTGTGTGGTAGAGATCACTTATAAGAATTCAAATTCCAAACTTCTATTTTATTCATAATAAGACGATGCCTACGTTCAGAAAGATGATCGATAAGATATATAGCTGTGGAAGTGTTGATTTAGAGGAGCTCGATTTTGCATCTTGCTTATAATGAGTAAATGCGAGGTCTTCAGCAGATCATGCGTGTACTAAAAGGTGCATGGTTCTTGATAAGGAGCTTTTAGGAAAGAATACTTATCCACTCTTACGGTAAAAAGGAATAACGGAATCGGAAGTTAGACACAAGTTGCATCAAGTAAAAGAAACAAGGTGAAGAAGGGTACAAGGTACCCAATTAATAAAGATTATCATTATTTACCATTCAGGAAGGGAGATATAAGCATTTTAAATTACCTTCAACAGTAATAGGTGTACGTATAATCGGCCACACCTATCTCAGTCATTCCCTATGGAAGCTAACAGATATGGTTTAAGAGAAGGACAGGATAGTAGGATCCGGCTGGGGTTAGAGTAACCCAAAATGATGAACGGATGGTTTGCGTTAGTTCATATTTCCGAAAGATATTACAAAGGTGCTAATAGATCTCCTTGTGAGACACCTAGGTGGTGCACTCTAGAATATTACAATTAGATGAGAATACTAGCGTGATTAAAAAATTTTGAAGATAGGCACTGAAATCCTGGAAGGGATAAATATTACCTTAGTGTGACTCTCGTCCTAGTAGAGCGAGGGGGTTGAGCAACCCAAAGAGCCAATGAATGAAGAACGGAGAGCTAAAAGCGAAAGAATATCTTGTTGAAACTTTCAGAATAAAGTGATAGATAGAAATCTTAGCAGGAAATAAGAAGAGAGCTAATGAAGCATTAAGAGTAAGATGTGATACATGGATGACAACGGTAGGTCAAAAAGATGATAGTATTACAGAATCTATAGTCAAATGAAGAAAGAGACGAGGGGTGATGGGCCTTAAGATAGCAAAAGAATATAGGCCATACAGTCACGTCCTCATTTCGAGAAATAAATTCGCGACTCTAACGTGATTAACAAAAGGGAAAGTTAGACCCTTGAGTAATAGAAATCAATATGGACTGGTGAACAAGATAAACTAAACATGAATTAGAAACTGAGTGATTTGATAATAGTCAGCCTCATGAGAATTTCATATTGCGTTACGGCAGTAACAGAGTGGACAACAGAAGAAGATCCATGACGAATTCAGAGGATGGTCATTCAGGAAAACGCTTCCCTAAAGTAAGCAATGTGAGCAAAGTTAAGCTTAAGGGACTATATGTGCCAGTTACACTAAGTGCCACCATTGTGAGTGAGGAATTTTGTTATCCTTGGTACAGAAGGATTACCGCAAGGCGAGTAAGGGTCATTGATGATGTGAAAGGACGCCAAAGATGGAGAGGAAAAACATCTATAGGCTGGTCGTCGTAGCTCAAAGTCTTAGTACTCCCCTAAAGGGGGGAATATGGAATGATAAAGGAAGAATGCGATAAAAATGAGAAAGGGATGAGATTTCACTTATCCAAATCCTACAGATATGCTATGATTCCAAAACGTTATGTAAGCACGATGTCAAAAAAAGGAAGTAAGGGTTCATGCCCGGAAGGTTATTGATAAATGAAGAGACAGTGCAAGAGGTAAGTTAGACAAAGGAAATAACCCAAGAGAGATTACGCAGAATATGGATATGAGAATGGGTCGACGAGTAGTTAGTAGTTGATTCAGGAAGAGCCTAGTCGTGACTAGACAAGAAGTTACAGACAAATTAGCAAATCATGCAAGATAAATGTAATAAACCCCAACATGGAGAATTCAGCCTCGCAGTAATGTCATTATAATACTTGAGATATATTCAAATAGGATTCGAGGTAGCTAAAGGTACCGTATGAGTGTTACGGGGATAAAAAAAAGTACCACTGGCAAGGCAGTCAAAATATCAGTTCCGAAGCAACCCTACAAGAACAAGGGCATGGAGGTAGGCAACTACGGATGATTATAGGCAAGGAAGGACATCAAAAGGTTCGTAATAAGATCACAACTTTACGAGAGTCAAGGGTTCTCCCTAAGTACTACAACGAAAGACTAGATGAGGAAATAAGGAAGAAGGCTTCAACCTAAGCACAACGACCTAAAGAGGAAATGGTCGTGTAACAACAGTCTCACAACAACATTGGAAGCACTCCAAAGGAAAGTGGCACCTACCGTGGCTAATGAACGGGAAGTAAAATTAGAAGTAATATTCGAGGTCATATGAGTTGCACGAAAACTCTGGCATGTGTGGGCACTAAGATAAGCTAAGTATGGACGCAACACGGGGGAAGAAATACCAGGAAAAGTAATAGCTTACCTTGAAAGAAAGGTAAGATGGAACACAAGAAATTATTCGATCAATGATCCAGAGTTGGTTTCGTTATGAACGCCCTTAAGGGTTTGGAGTTTTATACATGCAGCATACACAACCGTATAAGATTCTGGTATACGTTAAAAGAAATTATTGAGCCCAGGTCATAAATGAAGGATTAAATTGTTAAGGGATTGTATCATGCATGTTCCTCAGTGCCCATGAACGGCTAAACAGAATAACTAATACCATGAACCCCAGAGCGAGAGATAATTTAAGCGGACATAAAGGCCGATCAGAAGAAAGAGGAAACTAAAGAGTTACATCAACGAAGTAAATCAGGAATCCGATTATTGGACCCAGAAATTATAAATCGTGATTGAGAATATTGCAGAATTACTCTTAATATCAAAATACAAGGGAGATATTACAATAACAATATCCTATAATGGCTCTACGATAAAGCCAGTTTGAGGAAGTAGCAGCCTCATAAGAAGTCAGTATGGAGCTCTTACCGGATTGTATAGGCACCAGAGGTGCAAGTATTATAATAGAGCTTCAAATGGTGGATGTGATTTATATTTATGTGGGCGGGAGGTTATGAAAGAAAGATAGAAGAATGTAAGGTGATATTTTAAAGTAAGTAAGGTAAAGGTGAATAACGTAAGAAATACTCAAGTATAGAAGGATGAGAGTGGTTAATACTTCAGGTAAAGGACTAGAAGCGCTGGGATTCAGTATCCAGGAATGATAGCAGCGTCGTTAGTGGAATACTTCCCAACCTATGTTTTCTAAGTACCGAAAGGTCTAATTAGAGAGTAAAAGAAGAGTTAGAGAGGATGCAGTGTCTCGCTTGGTGTTCCAGAAAATGCATGGGAATTGATCGCAAGCTGAAATATGATAGAACGACAAGGTTTTAGAAAGACAAGTGTAAGGATAAGAAGAAGGCAAGTGAGAAGGTGACGAAAATGGATAAGTCCTCGGGATTAAGCCTGTGAAAACAAAGGAGCTGATGGTTCCTCTAAGTTATAGAAAGCCCAATATAGCCTGAATGAACTCAAAGGAATTTAAGACTAATAGCATTTAGAAGAAATGGGATGCTTCCCTGGTAATAGAATAAGGATGTAATTGTGATAGATAAAGGATGACGTTTGGGCCTTCGATTGAGTAATGATCTAACAATGAAAAGAAAGGGATCTCATGAATTGGATATGATTAAGGTGAATAACATTGGGATGCTGTGAGATACGGTTATGGAAGCATGGTATCGCCCCAGGTGGATCAGTCTAATCACTTCAAATGATCCTCGATGCAACGTGAGCCCTAGTGACTACGTAAGAGGTTTCAAGTTATCAGTGGTAGAGTTTAGATCAATATTGAGGTGAATCAACAATGGATGGATAAAAGTTACAAAATATATTATGAGAATAGGTCGTCATTCTTAAGACGAATAGTAATAAGGAAGCATTAAAGGACTCAGATCTATAAATATACGCAGCGAAAGAGTAACCTGGAATTTGGTAGCAGACCTCAGTAACGATAAATCGAAGTAAGAGTTATGGTATAGAATGACCTACCTAGATACAGTAAAAATCACGCGGTTAGATAACCGGTTCTATGAAACAAGATGTTGCAATAATTGTAATTTCAACAAAGTACCGATCAAAGAACTTTAGTATGCCTACAAATGCCCAGAGGGACATTTCATAAAGCTCTGTATATGTTTGCGAAGTGAGGCCTAGAGATTGGCTAGAAGTTAGAGGAAAAAGGAAATAAGAGTCGCATAAGCGCACTTACAAGGTCAAAGTTGCACAGGCTGCATAACAGAAGGTAGCAACAGTTACAAGATTGAAAAGATCCAGACCACAAGTCGTGACATGAGGAAGAGGACTAAAGGGAGGAATGCCCTAGCCTTGGGACTTATTCACAGAATAGTTGCTTAGATGGCAAGAGGAGCACTAAAGTATTCGTAAAAGCTATGGTTTATGAGAATGATAAGTGCATCAGTCAACATTCGAGGACGAATATTCCAAAGGGGGGAATGATGTTATATCCTGCATTTTCATAACTTAAATTTCGTCGAAAGTTAATCGAAGTAAGTTCGGGGATGGGATTATTTTGAAATTATAGGCATTGTGCTATTTCAAACAAGTGATGAATAAATTCGTGAAGGTGAGAGCGGAAGCAAGTCAAAGAAAATGAATTTTCGTCCAAGTTTGGCATGTTGGGATAAAATTCGGGCCGAGCGATAATACCCGGTATTTATGGACTAGTACCATATAAGGTACCATATGACCACGGTAGTATGATGTATAACGTATATTAAAAATAAGTAGAATTTTAAGTAGTTTGAGACAATTGTTAATTATGCGGGTAACTGGTTAATTACCGGGTAACGGGACATTACCTAATTAACTAATAAGTGGATAAAGATTAAATTTCCCACCCCCTATCACCACGTGGCAGCAAGCCACATTCTAAAGGAATGACTCTTAGCCATTCTTTTTAATTGGCATCTTAAGATGCTAACAACAAGACTTGTCAACTTTAAGAAATTCCATACAATATTATAATGAAGGTGGGGAAAGACGTTAAGTCATTCTCCTAACCTTTCAACAAATTCATTCTCAAACTTTACAATCAGATGTGAGGGTTCAATGTAATTCCTTACCAATTTCCCACAAAAAAAAAACGTGAGTTCTTGCAACAAAAAGGAATCCAAAGAGAATTATTTGCAACATAATATTTTATGGTTCTAAAGGAGTACGGTGCAACCTTTTCCAAGAATATCACACGGATTTTTTCCTACTCCGGGTATGTTAAGGCTATCCCTCCTTTCCTTTATGGGATGATCCATACGATACAAACGAAACGAGTAAATGCACAACTTCCATAAATGACTCTATTCATAGAAATACTAGAGATACTTATGTTCTTGATTCCCCATGTGTCATATAATTCTATCATCTGTTCATGGGTCTCAAAAATATGTAAGTTGGTAAAGTTTATTTCATGATATTAATCACTAGCATAATGGTCTTATGACGTACTGAGAGATTTTATTAACGTGTTTCATATGCATTTCATGCATTTATACATGCACATTGACCCATGACCAGATGGCGTTATATACGCGTGTGTGTATATATATATATATATATATATATGTATATATGGGATATGGGAAAGTTTATGGCGTTATATACGCACCACCACCTGATCAGCTGGTATACGTTGATGATTTTGCCCACAGTGGCCGAGATGATATGACGGGATGCCCTCAGAGGCCTGATGATGTTATGAAACATGTGCCTATGCACGACATGACATTCATACAAATATGCATGCCACTATAATTATTTCATGATTTAAAAAGTTATCCAGACTTACAGGTTGAGTCATTTACTCTATATTTCTTCCATGTCTGTTATGTACTTATTTATGTGCCTTAGATACTCGGTACATTATTCATACTGACGTCCCTTTTACCTGGCGATGCTGCGTTTCATGCCCGCATGTCCCGATAGACAGATCGAGAGTCCTCCGGGTAGGCTATCAGCTCAGTGGAAGATGTTGGTGCGCTCCCGGAGTTGCTTGTTTGGTCGGTATGACTTAGACCCCTCTTATTTGGTGCTATGTCATGGAATAACTTAGGTACTTGCCTAAACATAGTAAGTACCCCATTTTGATTCTGTCTCAATCAATGTTTACCACATGAATCTGGACTACCTTAAGTCCTAACGCATTATTTTGTACCGATTTTCTCATATCTCGCTGATTCGTACTTAATCCTAAAGGTTAGGGTTTCAGATTCTCTTTTGATTTGAACCTAAACTGGTTTGGCATTATTCTGTCTCTATTCACCCTATTCTGTGAGAATCTGCATATTTTTGTCGATTTCTTTTACTTACCCTAAATTAGGGTTTCAGATCTTTTAAATTGAACCAATTCTGGTTCGACTCTGTGTTTCTTTTAAATAATTTCCTGTCTATGTTCATTTTATGTAATATGTGATTTGCTGCCTGTATTTTCTGCCGACTTTGTGTATTTTTACCTAAAATTAGGGTTTCAACTTCTTTCCTTACTGATTTAAGTGCTTGCCTTTTTTTGTGTCTGAATCAATTATTTTCCATGTTTATGTTTTAGTTTCTGCACTATTTAAATCCCTCCCCGCTCCCATTTGAAAGGACCAGAATTTCTGAGTTTGAAAATCTTTTCACTACTATACAAAAAGTTGTGTGCTTCTACTCTCTCTTGAATAACTTTGCTCTGTGTTCTGATTCCTGGCCGGCTGAAAGCCAAGTCCAGAAATCTCCAAGTTCTTGCTTCTGTCTGGTGATATTCACTGAACTGTTGGACTCCTTTATTCCCTGACTCATCTTAACTGGTGAGTTATTAGACCCTCTGCCATTTCATTATGATTGTTCACTCAATGTGTTACTTCAACTAATCTATGTTAGCCTAATGTTATTACATTGTGGTTTGAAACATGCTTGAGTTTATGTTAAGTTTATTAATTAGTTCTACTTAGGTTCTACGTTAAGTGACAAATTATCTTTCGAGGTTAAGTTATGAACCTGCTTGTAAGTATACTCTTACATCTTTCATATGGACTAATCAACTAGGCATAACCTGTTTCTGTTATAATGTGGCTTTTTTGAATTTGTTATTTCCATGATATGGCACTTCTAGTAACTGCCTTAATCAGTTTTAACCTGTCTTAATCTGTCGCTAATTAATGTGATTTCTTTCCATGACTTAGTCTGATCCAAACCCTCTGTTACCACTATGAACCTGCTTATGAACTAGCCTTGTTAGCATGTGATTGATTTTTAATTCCTAAAACCTGATTAAGTATCCTTAGGTTGAAACATGTTCACTATTTGTACGTGTGATTATGTCCTTAAGTGAATTCCCTAATCCATTCTACTCCCCCTATTCCTTTACTATCTGATCCTTCTGAATTCTTATTCCTAGCCGGCTGAAAGCCAAGGCTATTTAGGTTCTGTAGACCTCCCTAGTGTGAGCACTGCTCAGGGTCCAGTTGAGACCCTTGTGAACTCTGACACACTATGATTTGGTCCCTAGCCTCCCTAGAACTGTTTCTGATCAATTTCTCTAGTATAAGCACTGCCCTGGGTTCTTATATCCCTTGGGAACTCTGACACACTAGAGATCTGGGGGTTCTGTATGCTTATCCTTGAAACATGGGTGAATCACTCACCATTGGTCATGTTGTATCTATGAACATGGGCTTCTGGAGCTATTATGATTTGAAGGCCTGGCCTGGCCAGGTGTATTTGGGCCTGTTGTAGGCTCCGTATAATTAAACTTACTTTTTAATTTATTACATTAAATTCTAGTCTGTAATAATTATTTTATAATAACAATTCTGGGGTGTTAGTGAAATTGGGAAGGGTCACTTATTTTACATTTTTTACAATAAAAGTTGGGTAGAAATCTTGCCTATAGGTCTAACAATGTGTTATTATGTGTAATGTATTAGAAATCCTGCCTATAGGTCCACAGTGTGCTATTGCATGTTCAGTTATCGTGTGTTAGAAATCATGCCTATAGGTATCCTATTATGTTCATCCATTATATGTTAGCAATCCTGCCTATAGGTTCAATACTTGGTTTAATAGTGTTAGAAACCATGCCTATAAGGAATTGAATATTCAATGTGTGTGCAAGAACCTCATTCACATGTTGTTCTATTTACAAATTATAGAAATCATGTTTATAGGGTCTAAAATGGGAGCAAATCGTAGAAAGCATGCCTATAGGTTTGAATCAACCTAATTATCATTCCTGCCTGTTTGTTCATGAGTGTTGTTACTCTCACCAGAAAGCATACCTATAGGATTAAAACAAATAATTCTGGATCTGTTTCTGTGACCTACCACTATTTATTATCGCATAAAACACCTAGACATCATGCATATAGGTTTAATCTCCTTATGTTTAAAATCAGTAGGCAAATCATACAAGTTTTGGAAAATATAATGGCTTTTGCGTATAACTGTCTGCCCATATAAATCCAGATTCACATTGAGATCCTGCCTATAGATTTCTATAATCTTAACTATTTAAAATCAGCAACTGTCTTTGTTAATCTGTAACGACCAGACTAGTCGTTTTGAGCACTTGCATTTCGCTCGCCTATTCTCGGGCATAACTAGCCCCCTTATGATGTATTATGACTTATGTAAATCGTCGGTTTTGGTTTTCAGGTTAACCAAAACAGATATGGAAGAATGATTCTCAGCTTGAAACTTTAAATTTGAAAGGGTTGACCAAGTTTTGACTTTTTAGTACTTGACCTTGGATTTGAATTTTGATGATTCCGTTAGCTTTGTTAGGTGATTTTGGACTTAGGAGCGCGTTCGGATTGTGTTTTGAAGGTCCGTGGTAGAATTAGACTTGAATTGGCAAAATTGGAAATTTGGCGATTTTCGGTCGGCAGTGGAAAATTTGATATCGGAGTCGGAATAGAATTCTGGGAGTTGGAGTAGGTTCATAATGTCTTTTGTGACGTGTGTCCAAAATTGGAGGTTATTCGGATGAGGTTTGATAGGTTTCAGCATCGATTGTGGAAGTTTCAGGTTTCAAGTTCATTAAGCTTAAGTTGGTGTGCGATTCATGTTTTTGCTATCGTTTGATGTGATTCGAGTGCTCGATTGAGTTTGTATGGTATTTTAGGACTTTATGGTACCTTTGGTTGAGGTTCCGGAGGCCTCGGATGTGTTTCGGGGTGAGTTTTGAGCACGTTCGGGCATTTCCAGAACTCTGGTAGTGTTCTAGTACCTTGAAGACGCGAACCTCAGCAGATTTTCGCGGACCGCGGAGGAGGGGGGACGCTGACCGTAGATTTTTTCCACGGCCGAGCTCCAGGGATGTTCTGCAGGTCCGTTGGTCCGACATCGGGAGCCTATATCTTTTGATCTACAAGGAATTTTGAGATGATTCAAAAACGAAAGTTGTAGTCCTTCGTGTCTAGTTTCCACAAAACTAAAGAAGTCATCATTTTGACATCTGTAGGGAAAGTTATTGCCAAAAATACTAAAGCCTGGCAGTGCAGTCACCGAAAAGTGCGGCCGCACCATTTTTTCGCGACCGCAGGGTCTGGGAGGCGCGGTCGCGCTTGGAATTTCGCGGACTGCGGTGAGGAAGTTCAGAGAACACTATATAAACGAGGTTTAGGGTTTTATTTCACATCTTGGACTTAGGGAGCTCGGTTTGAGGCGAATTTTCGGGAGTTTTTCAAGTAAATCATCTGGGTAAGTAGTTCTAACTCGGTTTTGGCTAATATTCATGAATATCATTGAATTCATCATTTGATTTGTGATTTGGGATGGAATTTGGGGAAAATTGGTTGAGTTTCATAAAAATGAATTTTTGGGAATTGAAAGCCTATTTGAGGTAGGATTTTAGTGAAACTAGTATGGTTGGTCTTATAATCGAATGGTTGTCGGATTTTGTGACTTTTGTCGGATTTCGAGACGTGGGCCCGGGGCCCAACTTTTGAGTTGACTTTTTGACTTTTGACCTAAAGCTTAGCATTTTCTTATGGGATTGATTCCTTTAGCTCGTGTTGATTGTATCGAATTGTTTATGGCTAGATTCGAGGCACTTAAAGGCCGGTTCGAGAGGCAAGGGCGTCGCAGAGTAGGATTTTGATCGGTTTGAGGTAAGTAATGATTGTAAATCCTGTCCTGAGGTACGAAACCCCGGATTTCACATCGTTTCACTATTGTGAGGTGACACACATGCTACGTGACGAGCGTGTGGGCGTGCACCGTTGGGGATTGTGACTTGATCCATCCCATAGCAACTATTAAGTTGCGTATCTGACTTAGAACTATACGATACTTATCTATTTTGGAAACGATTTCTATAATTTGGGTTGAATGCCACATTTGGGCCTCGTGCCAAAGCTGTTTGGACCCTTAGGGGCCTTTTCTTATTATTTCCTCACTGTTTTAATTTAAGATTTATGCTCTGTCATGCTATGTTTTACTGATTTCATAACTCAGTCTTTATTACCCATTTTGATGCATATAAAATGCTATTTGGGCTGAGCACCTTGTTTTTACTGATAGCCCGAGTGGCTTGAGAGGTTTATGACTAAGTGAGGTCGAGGTCCTGTTCTTGTGAGAATATTTATGGGATTGGGCTGCACACCGCAGCATGTTGTTACTGATTCATCTGAATGAGGCCGAGTGCCTGATTGTGAGATATTGAGACTATGGCACATGAGTTGTCCGTGCGAATTCTGATATATGATTATGAGAGGCCGAGGGCCTAATTGATTATACCACGAGGTGGCTTGTTATAGAGCTTGGGTTGTAGGAGCCCCTCCGGAGTCTGCACACCCCTAGTGAGCGCGGGTACCCTGAGTGAGTGATATGATGTTTTGCCCGAGGGGCTGTTCTTGATTTATGTTTTGCCCGAGGAACTTTTTTTATTCATGTTGTGCCCGAGGGGCTGTTTACGAGCGATTGTGCGGTATGCCCGAGGGGCTGTATATGAGTGATGGAGAGGTTTGCCCGAGGGGCTATTTATGATTCATGTTGCCCGAGGGGCTGTATACGAACTATATTTTGCCCGAGAAGCCGATTATGATTTTCATCACTTTTACTATAAATTGCATTGAACCTCTGTTGAAACTATTGAAAAGCATTTTCAAATGATTTTTACCAAAAACTGGATTTTAAATGAGATGATTTGACTCATATACTGATTTGAAAGCATGTTGTGCTTACTGATTTTTTCATGATGTGGATTTTATATGTTTCCTACTGCTCAATCTTTATTTACCTTTATTACGTACTGAGTTGGCGTACTCACATTACTCCCTGCCTTGTGTGCAGATCCAGGAGTTGCTGAACGTGCTAAAGAGCATTGTTTTCATCCGTCGCGGATCTGTGGAGTTAGCTAGGTAGTTGCACGGCGATCGAAGCCTTGCTCTTCTCCCTCCTATCTACCTTTGGATATTATTAGTTGTTTTCCAGACTGTATTAGTCTTAGTGTTATCGGACAGTCCTTAGTAGATTCTCATGACTTGTGACACCCCGATGTCGGGCTTTTCATTCCGCACTTTGTTATTCGGATTTATCTTACGATGTTTTATTAATTAAATAGCTTGAAGAAATCCTTATTTTGAAATATCGGGTTATTTTGGTAAAAGAGTCAGCTTGACTAGTTCCACGTTAGCGTCATCACGACATGGAAGATTTGGGTTGTGACATAATCTGACTTACATGCATTTTTTGTCTAATTGCGGAGGCCAACTTGAGCCCTTACTTGCTCATAAATGAAAGTCCTAATTATTTTGTCTATCGCTTAGTATTTTCCCTTTTGAGCAACCTAAGTTAAGGTCTAGAACCACCCTGATATAGAGGTCCAAATGCCTCTTTGATCATAGGCATGGGACGGGTAGCGCACGCATAGGACACGACTTAGAATTGACTAGTATGCTTCAGGTAAACAACTTAAAGATAGTAATTGGGTAGCAGGAGATGATAGTCTGTGCCCGCTGTATAATATGAGTAACACCCCATCTCGAAGGAGATACGACGTATTATTTATGTTGCACGGGGTGATCCTTTAGGATATAAAAATTAGGACACCCTCCCCCCCTCCCTTTCCTTGTCTTTCAATCGATTATTCATGTTTTGTAAATATTCCTTGTTTCTCAACTTTGATCACATAGACTAATTCATATAATTGAGTTCGGCCGGGACCCACAGTTGTGGACCTCGAGGAGTGCCTAACACCTTCTCTTCGAGGTAATTTCGAGCCCATACCCGATCTTTGGTGATGTAAACTGGTTAAAAAAAGTTATTTGCAAATAGGTGCCCTAACACACCTTAATCCATTAGGTGGCGACTCTCTCTTTTAAAACCCTTCCTTAAAAGAGTTGTCAATGTCGAAACCCGATTTCGCGAGAAAAAGGGGCGTGACAGCAGGAGCGTTCGCCCAAGTGCGCGAACAAGAGGTAATCACCTTCATTTGGAAAAACATCATCTGTAGAATCGGCCTACCCAAGGAAATAAGCTACGACAACGGGCCCTAGTTCACGGGAAATAAATCAAAAGGATTTTTTGAGAAATTGCACATTAAGAGGATACTTTAAACTCCTTATTACCCAGTGGGCAACGGGCAAGCAGAATCCTCCAATAAGTCCATATTAAACATAATGAAGAAGAAAGTTAAGGAAGTCAAGGGATTGTGACCAGAAATACACCCAGAAGTATTATGGGCGCACATGACCACACCGGAGACGAGCACAGGAGAGACGCCCTGTTCACTGGTCTATGTAACAGAAGCACTTGTAGCGGTGGAGGTCGGAGAACCCAACCTGAGGTACTCCCATGAAAGCGGCACCAGCAATAATGAGAGTAGGAGACAAGAGCTCGATGGGGTCGACGAACGATGAGATATGGCATACATAAGGGTGGTCGCTCAAAAACACCAGGCGGAACGTTACTACAACAAAAAAGCAAAGGTCTGGCCGCTCAAGATCGGGGACTACTGTCGCGCCCCCTTTTTTCCTCCTCACGGAGAAAGGTCCGGGTTTCGACATTCCATGGGGGAATTGACTTGTTTCCTTTTGGGAATTGGGTTTTTTGAAGAGTCGCCACCTAACGAATTATGGTGCGTTAGGGCACCTTGAGCAGTTAACTCATGGACTAGTTTGCATTACCAGAGATTTAGGGTAAGGGCTCGAAATAACCTTGAGGGGAAGGTGTTAGGCACCCCTCGCGGTCCACAACGGTGGGTCCCGGCTGAACTTATATTCATGTAAATTAGTCCTTTTAACAAATAAACAGTTTAAGCACGTACTTGCAAGTAAAGGCATGTTTTGACATTCAAGTAATGAAACAAAGGAAAGGATTTGAACAGGTTGCACATATATAAAGAAAAGTAAATTCATTTAAACAACGGGAGTTAGGAAGGGGGTGCTAGGTTAGTTAGCCTACAGGATCACCCCACACAATTTCCGGTAATCACTCCTCAGTGAGGGGCTACACGTGAGATTAGCGCGTAGTCATCATATCCTTACTACCCAATTCCCTCCCCTTGCTAATGGCCTAAAGCGTTCTATCAACCTTGAAAATGTCCTACGCGTGCACTACCCGTCCCTTCCTCGTGGCCCTGGAGGTATTTTAGGACCTCTAGTTTAAGGTAGTTCTAGACCATCCTAAGGTATTTAAAGGAGAAAAGTCTAAGTGCCAATCAAAACAATTAGGACTACACATAAAGAAGGAACATATAATGGCTCACGTTTTACCTCCACAAGCAAAGCAAATAAATGCACGTCTTAAACAATTATTTCAGGTATTTAATAAAACTTTGAACATGATATCTAGAAGATCTGACAGTATACAGTATCGAATTAGGACCAAGTGTCGAAGACCTATTAGCTTGCCTATTGATTTTAAACCTGAGAATCTTTAGGCAGTAGACACAAGCAAAACAGTTTTTCCCATTTAATAAAGATTCATCACCTAAGGCTTGCCTAGGCGTGCGATCATGCATAATCATTACAGTGCAGAAGCCATTTTACCATGAGAGCATGCTGTTCTAGTTGATACGAATCTGAGAATGCAGAGATTATTGCCAGTTTTATTCAGAAAACATCACAATGTGAGAGTATTTTATTACCTTTTCATGAATCAGTGATTAATTAGGGCGTCTTAAACAAATTGCAAACTTGATCCTAGAACATGGTATCTAACATGCACACGCAAATGGCAGGATGGTTAAAAATAGAATCCCTAAGGCACTTTTTCTAAATGCAAACAAGAGTTGCAGAATTATTGAAATATGACTTCTGAATGCACAAGATAACAGCTTTTATGCTAATGTTGTTATTGCCCTAGGAGCAGGATTTCTAAGTGATAGACATAAAACATGGATTAGTGACGGATGAGATGCTGAAACAGTAGACATAAAATCCTAGGAACATGATATCTAGTGCATATTTCGCATGATTTGGATGAGTGTATAGATCCTAAAACATGGATTCTAATGCAGATATAAAGAATGTAAAGCCTATGACATGCTTTCTACCCCAGCGATATTAATAGGATTACATAGCTACCCCTCCCGTTTCACTAGCCATCCCCAACATCTATTTACAAATAATTGTTACAGACTGGCTGAATAAATTACATAAACAAATGAAGAAACAGAAGAAGTTAACTATAGGGAGCCTGAAGCAGGCCCAAGTGTATCTTGAAGATACCAGATTCTCCATAGCCTCAGATGCCAAGATGCCATAGCCAATTTCATGTCCAGGTGTGTCAGAGTTCCCAAAGGACCTCAAGGATCCCGGGCAGTGCTCACACCCAGACTTCATAACCAAAATTGAGTTAGTGCAGTGTGGAAGGCTGTGCATCAGAGTTCAGAGGGATCTCACAGGGATCCCAAGGCAGTCACAGACTGGAGGGGCAGAACCTAGGGACTTAAGAGTGGAGTGAGAGTGCTTGACATAGTTGAAAGAGTTTAATAGAGGGGTCTTAAGATTGAAAAGAACCCTTTGAAAACCATTAGTACTGAAACAGTTTGAGGAGAGTACCAACACAACAGACAATCAGTTGGTCATAAAAACATCCAGGTTTAGAAAACACTTAACAAACAGATCTCTCATGGGGATAAAGAGATTGGGGCACATAAGAGTCACATTGGGGGTGCATGGATAAGGTATAGGGGAAGCACATAGTCACAAAACTGCATAAAACACTTAGGGTCTTAGAGACTTAACAGGCTGAATATGGACAGTAAGTAGCTAGGACATAGATCATAGTTGTGATACAGGAAGCATGGCATGTCTTGAACAGGATTAAACATGCTAGGAAAAATAAAATAAAAAATAAGCAGGGAAGAGTGCAGAATATAAAGCACACATTGAATAGGACAGAGTCTTGACATGCTGAGCAAAGAAGTAAGCAGAAATACAAGTTGAATTCGTAACTGATGAACTAGTGCAGGAATGAAACATATAGGTTTTGGATTTCAAAACTTAACATAGAGACATACCAGTGGAAGAAAGGGTGCAGAATATAAAGCAAATAAAGTTCCAATGTCTAGCCTTGGCTTTCAGCCGGCTAGATCAGTGAGTATCACAAGTAGCAGAAGAGAAAGAGAACTTCAGATTGTAACGAGTAGTGATTTTTGAACTAATGTTCGTTGTCCAGAACTTAAAGTAAGAGGGGGTTTATATAGTAATCAAAAGTTTAACAAATAAGGTAAGAGATCAATTAAGTAGCAAATCAGGGAAGTCACACGTAAATCAGCAAGTCTTTCCCTTAATCAAGGGACAATTAAATCAACAGTAAAAGCATGCTAAGTATTTAAGGAAAGAATCAAGTAAGGTTTGGTATAGAGTAGGTGATTAGGGGTAAATGAACAGAATTTTTAATTAAGGAAACAAATCAGTAAGAATTGGCAAAATATAAACAAGGCAAGGAAAAAATAATTAAGGCAAGCGATTCAATCAAATCGAGTAGAGAGGTAAGGATCGAAAGTTTAAGGGGAAGTGTTCAAATCAAACCAAGAAACAAGGGATTCAGAATAATCAAAGAGAAAGTCATGAAAGAGTCAGCATGTTTAGCATATAAAATAAGGTAGAACAGGAATAGTCAGGATTCCATATAACTTTACCAAAACAAATAGTTAAAACGGCACTAATTCAAGGAGAATGTTACAGGTCTTAATACGAATAGTCAAGATGAACACAAGCATATAGAACCAGTGAAAGGCTTGAACTAAGAAATTCAGTATAAGCATATTAAGACAAGAAGATCACGAGAAATCACAAGAACCCAAAGCAAGAACATAATCAGATGTACCAATACTCAGAAACTAAGCGAAGAACCCCAAAAAAATTAGGGTTTTTGGTACAAGAGAGTTAAGGTTGTAGTAGACTTACAAAATCAGTCAAAAATATATGAGAAGCAGAGGATTAAACACAAAAAGTCATCAAACAATTTGTAAAAAGAAATTCCGGAAACCTTAGTTTAGGAAAAGATGAAAATCACTTGAAAATCATACGATTCTTGTAAAGAATCTTAAGGTTATTGTAAAACTCACATAAAACAAGCCCAAATCACCTCAGATCTGTACAGATCTAAGAGGTTTAGAGAAGAAATTAGGGTTTCAAAGAGAACAACATAGAGGTGAAGAGACATGCTTAGAAAACCATAGATCGTAGCCGATATAGGACGATCTTACTCGGAGTCACACCGGAACGGCCTGAAACAGGTGAGAGAGGAACCATAGATGCAAGCCAACTAGCCCTGGTCCCTTGAAGGCCCTGGAGATGGCAAGATTAACATGAGGGAGGCCATTGGAGGCCTGGGAGGTGGCGAGAATTCATCGGAGATGGCCATGGACGAGGGTCAGTGAGGTCTGATTAGGGTTAGGTTGAGAGCTTTTTGAGAGATGAGAGGAATAGACGACGGCGGTGAGATGAGGGAAATGACTAGGGTTTGGGGGGTATTGGTTAGTTTATTTTAGGAAGGGTCGTTTGTGGCCGTTGATCTTTATGATCAACGGCCGGGATTAAGGGTATTGGGGCCGGATCGAGTCTTCATGGTTTGGGCTGGGTAATTTAATTGGGGATTGGGCTGGTAATTAGGTTAGGTTGGGGCTGAAATTGAAAATAAAATAGGCTAGATTTTAAATAGCCACTTTTAATAGTTATATAATTTATAAAAATAATAAATAATTTCCAAAAAATATTTTCGTATACTAAAATGATTTAAAATAATTATTTAACATTTTAAAAAATATGAAAGACCATTTATGAATCAATAATGTAATTATACGTCAGTAGGGATATTATTGTAAAGATATGCAATTTAGCCTAAAAAAGGTAAATATAATCACAAAAAATGCACTGAAAATGTTTAAACACTATTTTGGCATAAGTAAAGAATTTAGATGACTAAATCATCACAAAAGAAAATTGAAGAATAATTATTGGATATTTTCTAAATAAAAGAGAAGAAATAAATTGATTTTGGAGCTCTTAAAATTATAGAAAAAAAATTATAAAAAAATGCTTGTGCATGCTTATAACGGCATATGTACTATTTTGAAAGTATATATGTATTAAAAATATATGGAAAAAATTGGGTATCAACAACTACGTATTCAAAGCCAAAACCCAAGCAAACAGAGATCAACGGGAAGGAAAATTAGGAACCAACTGGGACAGACCATACAAAATTGTAGGCAAAGCGAACAAGGGTCCATTCAAACTAGAGACAAAGGAAGGAAAACAATTACCAAACAATTGGAATATTAGCCACCTCAAGTACTTCAACATCCAGAAAATAAGAAGTTCCCCCCAAGTCGTCCTCTTTCTTCCCTCACTTGAGTTTTGTCCCATTAGGATTTTCTCGAGGAAGTTATTAACGAGGCAATAATAGGGACACTTTGACTTGGAGTGTACGAGAACAGACTGATTTTTTCATAGCCCGACTCCTCAAGATTTTCCAAGTCGACCAATGAAGGGACTAGATATAATAGGACTGGGACTAGAACGCTAGCCAACACCCAAAATTTGTAACTTTCTCCAAAAATTGACCAAGGGAAAAATAATGTAATTAGAGCAACAACGTCAAAGTAATAGAAATTCACGTTTATCAAAATTTCTCTAACGAAAGGTTAAGTTTGACCAAGCTCGAACAGCACCTACCAGCCCTCAGCCACAACATAACTTAAGGTTAAGTTAGACCAAGATCGAACAACACCTACCGGCCCTCGGCCATAACTTAACGAAAGATTAAGTTCAAACAAGCTCGAACAACACCTACCGGCCCTCGGCCACAACTTAATGAAATGCTAAGTTCGACCAAGCTCAAACAAGACCTACCGGCCCATCGGCCATAACTTAACTAAAGGTTAAGTTCAACCAAGATCGATCAATACCTATCGGCCCTCGGCCACGATTTAATGACATATTAATTTTGACCAAGATCGAGTAACATCTATCGGTCCTTGACCACATCTCACTTATGAGACATACTCGACCTATATAAACAAAGGGACGATATAGCCCATGGCTATTTAGCCCAAGGCTACGGCCAGCTAGAGGACGACAACAATAAATGGGATAAAGAAGCAAAACATGACACAAGTAAAACATACAAGTACAAAACAAATCACAGCAAATGAAACAAGTACAAGTAAAGCAAAGATCAACTTTGATATTCATAAATAAAGAGTTTTTACAAAGGCTCTTGAAGATGCCGACAAAAATACACAAAACATTTAAAAAGAAACTACTAGTCGTCGCCATCACAACCTTCAACACACTCGCTAGCTCGATCATCAATGATGTCACCACCCTGACCATCGACACAATCACCGTCTGAGCCCCCAACATCCTCTCTGTCCTCGCCCTGAGGGTAAACGAAATCATAGGTGTCTTCCTCGAGCTGATCTATGCCTTCTTCCTCGTCCTCCTTGCCAAGCCGAGGCGTAGCAGGGTTATAGCCATTAGAAAGCCGAGCCTTGCGAGCCTTAACCCGAGCATCCTAAGAAATGGATCCCGATGCATGCAAGTCACGGTACACATCCACTTAGGACTCAGCATTGATCCACTCTTTGTACAACTCCCGAGGGACGTAGGGAAAATCAGAAGCATTAGACGAAGAAGGTCGCAGAAACAGTTAGGCTTTCTCGGGCTCTATAGCGGAAATTCGATCATAAAGCTCGAAGGTTTACTTGTCCAGATCCCCGATCCTCTCATCTAGTCGGTCCTTCTTAGCCCTTGACATTGACAGGTCATTCTCCCGCTCAGAACGAAGGGTTCTGTTCACAGCTCGAGGATCTCCACCTTCCTCTAAGCGTCCGATCGAGAAGACTCCACCTGCTCGAGCTCCTCCTGCTTCTCAGAAATCTCACCCGTGAGAGCCTCCATCTGAAATTGGCACTCATCTAACTAGTCTTGCAGCTGGACTACTTGATCTTGAAATTCGCTACATTGGGCTTCCACGCCCTTACTGAGCTCCAGCTCCTCTTCCTTGGCCATCAACATTCCCTTGAGGACGCTGATTTTTTCCATGGCCAACATCAACTCCTCGTCTTTCTTCTTAAAATCTTCTCTTAAGGCCAGCACGCTACATCCCTCGCAAAGCCGATTTCGAAGCTCCCGGTACTTCCCACAACACGTTGTATATTTTCCTTTCAACTTCACATAAATTGCTTTATCTCTCTTCTCCCTCCAAGCACTCTCAATCTCTAGAATAACCGTCTACAAAATAGAGAAAAGAAGTTAGAACCCCAAAATAAACGAAGGCATAAGGAAAAGGACGGATAACAGTCGTACTTACCCTAAGAGCGAGACCAGCGATGTTCTTCGACAAAGTATCGTCGGTTATCTTCTTGAGGATCTCACCCTCGGCTTCAATATAGAGTGGACCGAGAGTAGGGACTCCCTCCTCAGTGTTTACAAGAAAATCACGATCCATTGGGATCGTGATCGTCCTAGAACCCCACCCCCCCTCCATCCTCAACTCGAGTTGGGTGAGCCCCTCGTCAACATTCTCAGCTCGTTCGGGTCCATGTTGGAATCATATCCGACATCCTTTTTAGCGACGGCTTTCCCTCTATCACCGGCTGATGAAGAGACATCAACTATAGCCCTGAAAAACGAAGGCTCCACTTACCTTGAAAGAGCAGGGCCGCCGTCAAGTGCCCCATCGAGCCGTCTCCCCCTGGGGACGTGCCAACACTTCCACGTCCACCCCTTCTAGTAGACGATCCTTGATGCTCGCCGCAACGTCTTCTCTTATATGAATCGTCTCCATCTCTCTAAGGATCATCTTATCCTCCATCGAGTCAACGTCAACCAGGATTTCCCCTCTGGCGTCCACAGCTCTCCTCTTGCTAGGCCTTAGATCCCCATCACCGGGGGAGGCTTCATCGTCCTTATCAATCAGCGAAAATAGCTGATAAGTAGGGTTTTGACCGCTTATTTGCTCTCTTTTACTTGCGTTTTAGCTCAAAAGTGCTCAAAGGTATTCTTGGAAACTAACAAAATATGCTTACTTGCAGGAATATTGGGAAACGAGCCAAAGAAGCAAAAAATCTAACTCATAAAGGAGTCTAATGTGAACAATACAAAAACAGGGCTAATCAGATAGCAGTGCGGACCGCATAATTCTAGTGCGGCCGCAAAAAAAGATTCAGAGAGTATGTCTTGGCCAGCTCAGGGAGTGCGGACCGCACAGGAACTGTGTGGCCGCAAGAGATCAAGTGCGTCCGCATCCACTTTTATGAGGACCACAGGACTGAAGGTTCAGAGAGCTGGAAAGTGAAGGAGTGCGGACCGCATCACTTTTGTGCGGCGGCATAATCCTTAGTGCGGTCGCACCTACTTTTATGCGGACCACAATGTTGATACCCAATTTTTCCCTATGTATTTTTAATAGGCAAAATACTTTCGAAATATCATATGCATGCATATATAAGTATGTCCAAATGTTTTATTATTTTTTCTTAATTTTTAATGATTCTTAAATCAATTTATTGCCCTGCTTTATCCCTAAAAATCCAATAATAATTTCCAAAATTATTATTTTTGATGATTCATTTATTGGATTCTCATATCTATGCTAAGACATAGCTAAGATAATTTTTGCATATTTTTACAAATTTATTTTGTATTTTTTAAGCTAAATTGCATATAATTACAATATTAGCCTCTTTTGAGATCTAATCGCAATTATATTCATAAAAATTAAGCCCAGTATTTTTAAATTGATAATTATAAATTATAAATCTTTTTAATGCTTTTAATGTGTTTTCAGAAATTAATTTGCTATTTTTTATAAAATAAGGGAAAAGTGGCTATTTAAATTATAGCCTGATTTGGCTTTCAGTTGTAGCCAAAATTGAACCCATTCCCCAGCCCAATTTCATACCCAATTAACCCGACCCAAACCCTATATACACCTACCTAAACCCGGAACCCATCTACCCGGTCAAATAGGGAGATCAACGGTCCAAATGAATCCTTTCCTTTTTTAATCCCTAATACCCCCTTACCCTAGCCATTCCACCTAGCCCGCCGCTCTCAGATGCTCTCATCTCCTCTCTTTGCTCTCAACCTAACCCTAACCCCATTCAATCGCCGCCTTCTTCTCCGGCCATCTCCAGCGACCACCTTTCAACCCCAAACCTCCAATGGTTTCCCCATCGCCTCGCTCATCATCTCTGAGTCCTTCAAGGGCTCTAGGCCATGCTGATTTGGATCTAGGGTTTCTGTTTTCTTCATGGCTTCTCCGGTGTGATTTTGGGCAAAATCACACCATATTTGTTACGGTCTTTGAGGTCCTAAGCAGGTTCTTCCGTTTCTATCTGGGTTTCCTTTGAAACCCTAACTTTGTTAGAATCTCTTAAGATCTGTGCTATTTTTGGCAATCTAAGTCTGTTTGTTTCTATGTTTTTACACTATTCTCAAGCTTCTTTTGATAAATCGCTGATTTCAAGTTGTTTTACTTTCTTTTAAAAGTTAGGGTTTTCGGAATTTCTTCTACACTCTGTTTAAATCGACTCTTCATGTTTTAACTTCTATATCTCGAACGGTTCTATGTGTTTACTCCTTTTTCAACTCGTCTATGTTGAAAGCCCTAACTGCTTAGCCGCAACTTTGGGTTTTTTGAGTTTTTGTTTTTTGATAATATGTTCGGTTAATATTTTGTGTTTTCTATG
>NC_031999.1:45178966-45286370 GCF_001879085.1 Nicotiana attenuata
TTTTTTAACTCTCCTTTCAATTGTTCTTTCTTTTCATGTGTTTAAATCCCCAATATTTGAGCCTTATTTGTTTACTTGTTAATTGCACCAAATTCACAATGACTATCTGGCCGGGAACCACACTAGTGGATCCTGAGGGGTGCCTAACACCTTCCCTTCGGGATAATTTCAAAGCCCTTACCCTGTCTCTGGTTATCAAAAGCGTAGTTGTAGTTGAATCTTGTAAGGTGTCCTAATGCACCATAAATCATTAGGTGGCGACTCTTCAAATATGCAAAACCCAGTTCCCAAAAGGAATGAGTCGTCCTATACCAAAAATGTCATAAACCCGATTCTCCCGCCGCGAGGAGGGAAAAAAGAGGGCGCGATAGCATGGCGACTCTGCTGGGAATTTTAGGCCTTTTACCATTTCAGACTGTTATTGTGAATTTATATCTCTTTATGTGCAATTACTTGTTTAATTCCTTTAAGCATTCAATTCCCTTTTTCCATTGCAAAACTGACTTGTCTTTTTTGTTTCTTTCCTTTATTACTGCTTTAAATTATGAAACTGTTGTATTTACTGCTTTCTTAACGTGCAAATACGTGACAACATGCTTTTAATTGTTGCATAATCATGCTCAACATCATATTCCACTCGTGCCCAAACAAATCCCATAGCAACACTTATAATGAGTGGTTGCGCTCTTCCTATATCGTTACCCCCTAAATTCGGAAAGGCATATTTACGGTAAAACCAGTCGATCAATGGTGTAGTTGACGGTTCTGTGCCTTTCCCCCTTGAGTTGTCCGCTCAAGAGTACCAGTCTAAAATTCCATCGAAACCTTATTCCATTTAAATTGTACATGCATCATGGTCAAACCTAGCCGGATCAGTTATGTTGTCCACATAACGATCCTTTAAGATAGCCTTGTCCAAAGTCCACTGGGTTTCCCTAAACCCAAACAGACATCATCACGTTCTGTGCATTTATTTGGAGAGCTAAATGCTTAATGTTAATTGTTGATGTTAAATAGACGAGTCTGGTGGGGGTAGGGTCTAACCTTTCTGTTTTGCAGATGATGAGGCATGAAATCCCAAGATTCGGCATGGTTACCAACATCCACCCAAAACTGCTAAGCTGGTGGAAGGATCTTCACTCCAGTGATCAGACTCTCGTCCGAAAATATCTAGGGAATCTACCTTCCTTCCTGGAAATTCAACCCAACAACAAAATCATAGAAGCTGCCACGTTGTTTTGGGATTGTGAAAGGGCTGTGTTCCACTTGGGGACATTGAGATGACACCCTTGCTAGAAGAGATATGAGGGTTGGCCGGTTTGGTATGGGAAACTCCGAATTTAATAATGCCCGAGAACCGCAAAGGCAAGGGCTTCCTCAAAATGATGGGTCTGAAGAAGAATCCAGAATTGACATGCCTAAAAGAATCCTATATCCCCTTTGACTATTTATATGAGAGGTACGGTCACAACAAATCCTACCGCACCTATCCTGATGAGTTTGCCATCACATCATTAGGGCATATTCACCGAAGGGTCTTTGTATTCATGTTTTGTTTCCCGGGGTTGATTTTGTTTCCAATGAAGAAAGCAAGAATCCGCACCAAACTGGCCATGTAACTAAGACCTTAATGGAAGGAATTGGCGGCAAACCATTCAGCATTGTGCCCATGATCATTGCGGAAATATACCGAGCCCTAGATAAGTGTCAATGGGGAGCCAGTCACTTCGAAGGCTGCAATTTGCTACTTCAACTTTCGTTCATGGAGCATCTCCAAAAGGGTGACTACCGACAAGAGATTCAGCGAAGGGACTGGGACGATCACATCGCTTTCCATCACCCAAAGAGAATGAATTATATCCCCGATATGTTTGCTTAGACAGAGGATGCCAAAGGATGGTTTGAACTGTTTGATAATTTGACCGAGGAGCAAGTACAATGGATGTTCGAGTGGTTTCCGACCGAGGAGTTCATCGCCCGATCCAGAGACGCACCTTTCCTGATATTGATCGGTCTGAGGGGAACATACCCTTACGTCCCTCTCCGGGTTATGAGGCAAGCTGGTAGGAAGCAGGTTGTACCCAGGGTCGACAAGATGAGTCACTTCCGGGCTGACTTCCAGGATGATGATAGCCCTTACAAGTGCCAAGCTCAGCATATGTGGCACTGCAAGATCGTCATGGGGAAGGATACCATCGAACCAGATAGATACCACGCTGGTTGTGCTCCCTACTATTCCGCCTGGTTGGAGGATAATCATGATGGTCTGGGCCAGCCTAGGTTTGTTCGAGGTCACAGGATCATAGATGAAAGGCCGAGGCACAGATCAAATACAACCAACTGCGCAAGAGGATCCGGGAGTGCGAAAGCGAGCACCGTGAGATACAAGAAGCCAATCAGAAGTTAATTGAGGAATGGAAGGACATGGCTGTCAGTGCCAACAAGCGATTGGGATATTTGGAGCGAGGCACAGTGGAGTTGGAAAGAAAGTTTCTCAAAAGGATCGAAGACTGTCAGAGTGCTGAGGGGAACGAAGGCGGACACCTAGCCAGGGCCTACCTATTGCTGGGACTTCGCAAGTTGGAAAAGCTGTTTGATGGAGGCAGGGATGCCGAATCTGGGGAAGGTCCTTCTGGGACCAAGTAGATAGGAAATTTTCTTTTCGCTTTATAAAGTGTAATAAGGCCAATAGCCATTAGTGACTTTTATTTCCTGTTGTTTAGTGTCGATTTGGGATTCGTCTTATTTTTTTATCAATAAAATGAGGCATTTAGCATCTTGAGCTCTCCAAAATAACTTGTCGCTAGGCCAACCTCAGGCACAACGAGGCTCCCAAATCAGCACACGCTTTATATTTCTGCACTATGTGCTTAAATATTGCAACATTTTTTTATGATCCCAACTAACTTGGGTACCTTTTTTCTTTATTTTTCTTGTTTGTTTTGTTATTCCCCTCCCCAAAGGTTAGTTCGAGCACTCTGGCAACATCATCCTATTCCACCTGATCCAAGGGCCCTCCATCCACTCCTTCTCTAAGCCCTGTTAAGAACAAGAACAAAGGCAAAATGGATGATTTGAACAACGTCAGAAGGGAGAATTCAACTGAACGGGTAGAGGTCACTAATGGACATGGTACTCAGGTTCCTAAGGAAAATGTATCCCAGCTTGAGCAAAAATTGCTAAAATTCCAGGAAGAGCTCGACCGGGTTCGGAATCTGGCAAGTTTGTCATTCTCGCTCAGCATCCCAGATATTACCTTTCCCAATACTCAAAACCCTACACCACCCCAAAACATCCCAAAGCAACAAAATCATCCCGCTCCCCATATTATTCCACCAAAGACCCAATGCAACACTTGCCACACCACAAACAACACCCCATTGCTTCTCCCAGAACTCCAAAACTCCACAAATGACCACTTGCACACCCACCATAACACCCCCATCTACGTGGAGACCATGCCACTCTCCACCCAACCCACCTCAGGCACACCCGAGTCTGATGATAAAGATTTGCTTATCAGGAACATGGCTGAAGAACTTAAGAAATTGACTAGTCGGATCCAGGGCGCTGAAGGAAATAAGGGAATTGAAGGGTTGAAGTATGAAGATCTCTGCATACAGCCTAATGTCGAACTGCCCGAGGGGTACAAACATCCAAAGTTCGAGATGTTTGATGGTACAGATGATCCCAGGGTCCATTTGAGGACGTATTGTGACAAGCTGGTTGGGGTAGGAAAAGACGAGAGAATCCGCATGAAGGTGTTCATGAGAAGCCTAAAAGGAGATGCGTTGTCTTGGTACATCAGCCAGGAACTAAAGAAATGGTCAAGCTGGGTAGGCATGGCGTCCGATTTCATGGACAGATTCAGACTTAACACAGAATATGCGCCGGTGTGTTCTACATTCAGAATCTGAAGAACAAACCTACAGAAACGTTTTGCAAGTATGCTACTCACTGGAGGTCAGAAGCCGCTAAGGTAAGACCTGCCTTAGAGGAGGAACAAATGAACAAATTCTTTGTCCGGGCCCAAGACCCGCAATACTATGAGCGACTGATGATGATTGAAAGCCACAAATTTTCTGACATCATCAAGCTAGGGGAAAGAATCGAAGAAGGCATTAAGAGCGGTATGGTCACAAACTTCGAGGCCTTGCAAGCTACAAATAAGGTCTTGCAGTCCGTTGGTGTGTCCAAAAAGAGAGACGTAGGAGCTATGATGGTTGCACAAAGAACCAAATCTCCTATCAAATACCAAACCTACCTGACACATCCACTCACATATCAGCCCACTCCGAACTACCAAGCACCCTCACCACCCGCCTATCAACCATCTCCACCTCCCAAATATCAGCTTACTACGCCCAGATATTCCCAACCCGCACATGTCTACCAAACATATAATGCTCAACCATCCCACAATTAGTCACCTCCTACCCGTCAGAACTTCTCTAGACCCCGACCAAATTTTGACCGCAGGCCTCCCAAACAATATAGAGCCATTGCTGAACCTATTGACCAACTATATGAAAGACTCAAAGCCGCCGGTTATGTCACCCCCATCCCTGCTACAGCCCCTGAGAACCCTTCTCAGTGGGTTAACCTAAACAAATCCTGTGCATACCACTCCGGCATGAAAGGGCACACCATCGGTGAATGTCGTTCCTTGAAAGACAAGATCCAGTCTCTGATCGATAATAAGGTTATGGTGGCAAAGGAACCCGCCCCAAATGTCCGCAACATCCCTCTGCCGGACCATAAGGGCGGGAGTATTCACATGATTGAAGTAGAGGATGATTGGGATCCCGAGGGATCCATCGGGTTGATCACGGAGGGCGATGATCCATAGAAGCCAGCAGTTACCCTCAACCCCATCATGGTCCAGATCCAACCATCTGAGGTTACTGAGGTAGATGTGTCTATCCCTCTTGAGTTTGAAGCAGCGCCATCAGCAAAAGCACCAGCACCATTTGAAGTTGTAGTTTTGCCACCCAAAGAACATGTCCCATTCGAAGTAAAGGTGGCCGCACCAATCCCAGTAGAAATGTCCGTTGTGCCCTCATTCCACACAAAAGCTATACCTTGGGATTACACAGCCGAGGCTAGGAGAAAAGGCAAGGTCAGGTTCGAAGAGACTATTGCAGCACAGGGAATGACGAGAACGGGGAGAGTCTGTACCCCTGAGTACCTAGCTGAGTCCAGCAAGCAGACCTCCAACCGGCCACCCATCATCGAGACAGGTCCAGACGACCTTTGGAGAAAGATACAGGCCAAGGAGTATTCAGTCATTGATCAGCTGAACAAAACACCAGCATAAAATCCATCCTCTCACTGCTACGGAATTCCAAGACACACAAAAATGCTCTGTTAAAGGTGCTAAATGAAGCCTACGTACCAAGCAACATCACCAGCGGGGAAATGGCCAACATGGTGGGACAGGTATTAGAGAGCCACAAAATCACCTTCTATGAGGACGAGCTACCACCTGAAGGGTTGGGTTACAACAGAGCCCTGCATATCATCGTGCAATGCGAGGACTATTTCATCACTAGGATCCTGATCGACGGGGGTTCCAGCCTTAATATCTGTCCTCTGGTAACGCTCAAGAAGTTGGGCAAAGGTTTGCACGAGATAAAAGAAGGAGCAATCAACGTAAAAGCTTTTGATGGATCCCAGAGGGCCACCATCGGTGAAATCAGCCTGTGTCTTTAGATGGGACCAACCTGGTTCGATGTTGAGTTCCAAGTAATAGATGTGCCCGCATCTTACAACCTGCTGCTAGGACGCCCCTAGATTCATTCTCCGGGGGCTGTGGCTTCGACGCTGCATTAGGCCGTGAAATTTGAATGGAATCACCAGGAAGAGATCATTCACGGTGATGGCAGCAATCCTATATACAGTCGTTAGACCATTCCGGCAATAAGGGGAAGAAGGAAGGTAGATGGAGAAACCTACCACCACATCGAGTGAGTCAATGCTGTTGACAAAGATAAATGGTGGGACAACAAGATCGAGAGTATATTGAATTGGAATGGGTACGAACCTGGCAAGGGGCTTGGCAAGAACCTCCAGGGGATTGCTAAACCCATAAAGCTCAAGAAGCATGGCACTACTTTCGGTCTGGGATACCAATACACTTGGGAAGAGTTCAACAACTGGTCGCCTCCATGGCGTGGTCCTTACTACCCACTGGAGCAACCGATACCGCACTTAGAGCAGACTTTCCAATAGGCTGACGTAGTCTATGGGACGGACGAAGAAGAGGCGCTCGCAGCAGTGAAAAATTTGTTTTTAGAAGACAATGATATGGATTGCTGTGTTATCCTTGAGGAGGAGGGGGAGGAAGGCCCTTCCATACAGGCCGTAAGCAGAGGAGCGCGCCTCAATAACTGGTCTATCAGAACAACCAGAGCCCGGCGAGCCTCGGGGTAGCAAGGCTAAACAAGCATCATGCACTATTTTTATTTACTAGACAAATTTCTTTTCGCATTTTGTTCTCGCAATAAGATCTTCAATGTTCAAAACAGTTATGAAGTTTATCAAAAGCATTTCAACTTTTCTTATGAATCGACACTTATTACTATTTTTCTCTTATTTACTTCATTTATACAGCATTACTATTACTTATCATGAACCAATGACTGTGACATGCAAAGAGACAACGCAACAAACGGACATTGATTCAGAGGAAGATGATATACCAGAGGAAATTGTCAAAGAAGTAGAGAACTTTGAGAACAGAACGAAGTCCAACCTGGACGAGACAGAAATTGTTAATCCCGGAGATGCAGAAAATGTCAAGGAAACACGAATCAGCGTTCATTTGTCGCCATCAGTAAAGAAGGAATACACAGAATTTCTAAGGGAAAATGAGGACATATTCGCCTGGTCATATGACGATATGACTGGTCTAAGTACGTCTATTGTGGCCCATAAACTGCCAACTGATCCAACATGTCCGCCCGTAAAGCAGAAGCTCAGGAAGTTCAAGCCTGGCATGAGTTTGAAAATAAAGGAAGAAGTCACTAAACAGGTCAAAGCTAAGGTTCTCAGGGTAGTCGAATACCTGACATGGTTAGCCAACATTGTACTAGTACCATAGAAGGACGGGAAGGTCAGAGTCTGTGTTGACTACCGGGATATCAACCGGGCCAGTTCGAAAGACGACTTCCCCTTGCCAAATACACACATATTGATTGACAATTGCGCCAAGCATGAGCTGCAGTCATTCGTGGATTGTTTCGCCGATTACCACCACATCTGGATGGATGAAGAAGATTTTGAGAAAATGGCTTTCATCATGCCATGGGGGATGTATTGTTACAAAATGATGCCGTTCGGCCTAAAGAATGAAGGGGCCACCTATATGAGGGCCATGACTACCATCTTTCACGACATGATACACAGGGAGATAGAGGTATATGTGGATGACGTTATCATCAAATCCAAGAAGTCCACTGATCACATAAGAGATCTGAGGAAGTTTTTTGATAGATTGAGGAGGTACAACCTGAAGCTAAATCCCGCAAAGTGTGCATTTGGGGTTCCTGCTGGGAAGCTGCTTGGGTTTATTATGAGCCGCCGAGGAATAGAACTGGATCCATCAAAAGTCAAAGCCATTCAAGAACTGCCACCGCCAAAGAGCGAAAAGGACGTGATGAGTTTCTTAGGGAGGGTGAACTACATCAGTCGATTCATAACACAGTCCACAGTCATCTGCGAGCCAATTTTTAAGATGTTGAAGAAGGACGCCGCTACCAAATGGACCGACGACTGTGAAAGAGCCTTCGACAGAATCAAGGAGTACTTGTATATACCACCAGTCTTGGTCCCGCCTGAGCCAGGTAGACCCTTATTACTCTACCTTGCGGTGTTGGATGGAGCTTTCGGTTGCGTTCTGGGGCAACATGATGAAACAAGAAAAAAGGAACAGGCCATCTATTATCTCAGCAAGAAGTTCACTCCGTATGAGGCCCGGCATTCTCTCTTGGAACGCACCTGTTGTGCTTTGACTTGGGTCGCTCAGAAGCTAAGGCATTACTTATGTGCCTATACTACATATCTCATATCAAGGATGGATCCTTTAAAGTACATCTTTCAGAAACCCATGCCCACTGGCAAGCTAGCCAAGTGGCAAATCATGTTAAGTGAGTTCGACATTGTCTACGTAACTCAGAAAGCGGTCAAGGGACAAGCCCTGGTAGACCACCTCGCTGAGAATCCCGTGGATGGAGAATACGAACCCTTGAAAACGTATTTTCCTGATGAAGAAGTATCATTCGTAGGAGAAGATATTGCCGAGTCCTATGATGGTTGGAGAATGTTCTTCGATGGAGCTGCAAATTTCAAAGGAGTTGGCATAGGAGTAGTCTTGGTATCAGAAATCGGTCAGCATTATCCGGTGTCCGCCAAGCTCAGGTTCCCCTGCACTAACAATATGGCTGAATATGAAGCCTGCATCTTAGGGCTCAAAATGGCCATTGACATGAACATTCAAGAGCTGCTAATAATTTGAGATTCAGATCTACTCATACATCAGGTACGAGAGGAATGGGCAACCAAGAACTCTAAGATACTCCCGTATCTGCATCATGTACAGGAGTTGAGAAAGAGGTTCACAAAGACAGAATTCTGATATGTTCCCAGAATCCAGAATGAATTCGCCGATGCATTGGCTACCCTGTCATCCATGATACAGCATCCCGATAAGAACTTTATTGACCCCATACCGGTGAAAATTCATAATCAACCAGCTTACTGTGCCCATGATGAAGAGGAAGCAGACGGAAAACCTTGGTTCCATGATATCAAGGAATATTTGGCGAAAGGAGATTACCCGGAGCTTGCCAATCATACCCAGAAACGCACGCTGCGGAGGTTGTCTAACAATTTCTTTCACAGCGAAGGAATCCTGTATAAGAGGACTCCTGATTTGGGATTATTAAGGTGTGTCGATGCAAAGGAAGCATCAAAGCTGCTAGAGGAGATTCATGCTGGGACTTGTGGTCCACATATGAATGGTTTTGTTTTAGCAAAGAAGATACTCTGGGCTGGTTACTTTTGGATGACCATGGAGACAGATTGCATCCAGTACGTCCGGAAGTGCCATCGCTGTCAGATTCATGCCGACATGATAATGGTGCCGCCAAATGAGCTCAATGCAACAAGCTCGCCTTGGCCATTCGCCGCCGGGGGAATGGATGTTATTGGTCCAATTGAGCCCACGGCTTCAAACGGACACAGGTTTATCCTAGTAGCCATCGATTATTACACCAAGTGGGTCGAAGCAGCATCCTACAGGGCAGTGACTAAGGAGGTCATGACAGACTTCGTCCGCGACCGTATTGTTTGTCGATTCGGTATCCCAAAGTCGATCATCACTGATAATGGCTCCAATCTCAACAATGACCTAATGAAAGGAATGTGCGAAACTTTCAGAATCAGCCACAAGAATTCCACAGCATATAGGCCTCAAATAAATGGAGCTGTGGAAGCCGCCAACAAGAATATCAAGAAGATATTGAGGAAAATGATAGAAAAGCACAAACAGTGGCACGAGAAGTTATCGTTTGCTTTATTGGGGTATCGCACCACAGTTCGCACATCGACCGGGGCAACACCTTATATGCTGGTTTATGGTACAGAAGCCGTCATTCCCGCCGAAGTGGAAATTCCTTCCTTAAGGATCATACAGGAAGCCAAGCTCGACGACGCAGAATGGGTAAAAAGTCGATACGAGCAGCTAACTCTTATAGATGGGAAAAGAATGAACGCAATATGTCATGGTCAACTCTACCAGAAAAGAATGACCAGAGCCTTCAACACGAGAGTCAAGCCGAGACAGTTCACACCAGGACAACTGGTATTATTAAAGAAAATTTTTCCGCATCAAGATGAAGCCAAAGGGAAATTCTCTCCCAACTGGCAAGGTTCATACATGGTTCACCGGGTTCTAACAGGAGGAGCCCTCATACTTGTAGAAATGGACGGGGAAGTTTGGCCTAAGCCGAGATTAATTCAGATGCAGTCAAGCGCTACTATGTGTGATCTTTATGTTTTCCCTTTATGATGTAATTGAACTACGCCTGACCTGATTCCTGTTTAAGAGGGGATACGTAGGCAGCCCTATGGGTTCGGTCACAATTCAATAAAATTTTCATTTCCCCCCGAAATTGGAAACTGGGGCAGAATTTTGTGGAGGACCCTCAAAATTCCGAAGTAATTTCGGCCAATCATCGCAAGCAACAGTCAGAAGCATCAACCCATTAAAATGGGGCAGAATTTTGAGGAGGACCCTCAAAATTCCGTAGTAAGAGAGGTTGCAATGTCTCGAACCGCGTCACAGTCGTCAGTTTATCTAAAAAACTATTATACATTTATGTTATACTTTTACCAAATCATGTATGTTTATTATTGAAACTGCTTTGTTCAGCAACGCTACCCCAGTAACACATACAGTATCACTAGATCAAAGCCAAGCAGGTCAAGCAAAGCCAGCGGGGATACGAACTAACCTCCCTTTTTACAAAACTCACGATTTTTCTTTGGATGCAGACACATGGATTGCAAAACCATCAAAACATACTATACACGAGGTGAACATTTTTCAGGAATACAACTCTCAGAACCGTTGCTTTTATTCAAATTTTCTATCCACACACAACAATGTCCCCAGTAGTCACAATATCGCAATCTGCTATCAGCTAAGAAAGCTCTATTACCATTTGCCATTTTATTTCTTGCATAAGGCTACCATTCTGCCTTCCGTGACTAAACGATGTCTCCCTCTGCATTTTTCTGCATTGCATAAGGCTACCATTCTGCCATTTGGGACTAAACGTTGTCTCCATTTGCATCTGCATGGCTGAAAGATCGCCACCTATTGCATTGCATGGGCTAAAAGATCGCCACATATTACATCTGTATGGCTGAAAGATCGCCACATACTGCATTGCATGGCTGAAAGATCGCCACCTTATCTACGTTCGCATGGCTAAAGTATCGCCACCTTATCTACGTTTGCATGGCTGAAAGATCGCCACATACTGCATTGCACGGCTGAAAGATCGCCTCATACTACAACTGCATCGCTGAAAGATCGCCACATATTACACCTGCACGGCTGAAAGATCGCCACATACTGCATTGCACGGCTGAAAGATCGCCTCAGACTACATTTGCATGGCTGAAAGATCGCCACATACCACATTGCACGGCTGAAAGATCGCCATATTTGCACGGCTGAAAGATCGGCATGTTTGCACGGCTGAAAGATCGTCGTATTTGCACGGCTGAAAGATCGCCGCATGCTACTGCATCCTTCATGGGCTAAAATATCGCCAACTTATCCAAAGGCGTCATCATTCGGAGGCACCATCCTCATAGATTGAGAACACCATATCATGGCCTGAGGATCCTTTTCAATCTCTTGCATATCATTATTCAAAGGCATCATGGTTCGAGGCACCATTTTCATATCCCGAGAGCATCATTTCATAGCCTTCGAATCCTTTATTACATGCTTCATGGCCCAGGACGTCATGGCCTAAGGACGTCATCCTAACCGTCTGAAGGCAGCATTCATGGTCCGACGGGAACTCACATCATGTCTTATTTTATGCACAATATACACTTGTATTATTTTTATTTGCAGGTAAAACCGGCATGCAATGGTCGCCCCGGCAGGAGCCCGCATCCACATCAAGCCTAACCATTCCAGTAAGCCACTCACTCGACCAGCCCGAAATATTGCATCCGTCCTTGGAAAATACCCGTCGGCATACTTCGCCGACGGATTCGAAACTAAATATGGCCTGATTCCTGTAAGACCAAGGATATGTAGGCAGCTCAGAAGCCAGGGCACGGCCTAAACTTCTTCGAACCGTCTCGCTCGGTCAAGATTAGCCATCATATCTTTACCTGACAACTCTTTCATCATTCCTGGGTAAAGAGGGGCAGCTGTTGATACCCAATTTTTCCCTATATATTTTTAATAGGAAAAATACTTTCAAAATAGCATGTTCATGCATATAAAAGTATTTCCAAATGTTTTATTATTTTTCCTTAATTTTTAAAGATTTTTAAATCAATTTATTGCCATGCTTTATCCCTAAAATTCCAATAATAATTTCCAAAATTATTATTTTTGATGATTCATTTATTGGATTCTCATATCTATGGTAAAACATAGCAAAAGATAATTTTTGCATATTTTTACAAATTTATTTAGTACTTTTTAAGCTAAATTGCATATGATTGCAATATTAGCCTCTTTTGAGATCTAATCGCATTTATATTCATGAAAATTAAGCCCAATATTTTTAAATTGAAAATGATAAATTATAAATCTTTTTAATGCTATTAATTTGTTTTCAGAAATTAATTTGCTATTTTTTATAAAATAAATAAGGTAAAAGTAGCTATTTAAATTATAGCCAGATTTGGCTTTCAGTTGTAGCCCAAATTGAACCCATTCCCTAGCCAATTTCATACCCAATTAACCCGACCCGAACCCTATATACACCTACCCAAACCCGGAACCCATCTACCCGATCAAATCCTGACCGTTGATCTCCCAGATCAACGGTCCAAATGAACCCTTTCCTTTTTTAATCCCTAATACCCCCTAACCCTAGTCATTCCACCCAGCCCGCCGCCCTCAGATGCTCTCATCTCCTCTCCTTGCTCTCAACCTAACCCTAACCCCCTTCAATCGCCGCCTTCTTCTCTGGCCATCTCCGGCGACCACCTTTCAACCCCAAACCTCCAATGGTTTCCCCATCGCCTCGCTCATCATCTCTGAGTCCTTCAAGGGCTCTGGGCCATGCTGATTTGGATCAAGGGTTTCTATTTTGTTCATGGCTTCTCCGGTGTGATTTTGAGCAAAATCACACCATATTTGTTACGATCTTTGAGGTCCTAAGCAGGTTCTTTCGTTTCTATCTGGGTTTCCTTTGAAACCCTAACTTTGTTAGAATCTCTTAAGATCTGTGCTAATTTTGGCAATCTAAGTCTGTTTATTTCAATGTTTTTACACTATTCTCAAGCTTCTTCTGAAAAATCACCGATTTCAAGTTGTTTTACTTTCTTTTAACAGTTAGGGTTTTCGCAATTTCTTCTACACTCCGTTTAAATCGACTCTTCATGTTTTAACTTCTATATCTCGAACGATTCTATCTGTTTGCTCCTTTTTCAACTCGTCTATGTTGAAAGCCCTAACTGCTTAGCCTCAACCTTGGGTTTTTGAGTTTTGTTTTGATAATATGTTCGGTTAATCAGTGTGTTTCTATGATTCTGTGACTTTTGTCCTATGTTTGCTTTTATAGGGTTCCATATTATGGTTATCCTTGCCTATTGTGTGATTTTGCCTTATTTTTGTTCACGAATGCTTCTGATTCTTCACTTCTCCTACCTGCATCACGCTTAGCCTACTAATTCAAACTATGCTCTGCATGAATCTTTCATTTCATATGTGATTCTTTGTCCTACTCAACCTCTTAGGGTTTTGATTTTTCTTACCATGTGTTCGTTCTTATAGAATGGGGGTAAATCAGTGTTATCTCCTATTCTTGCATCTTTGAATCCTGTGATTGATCTTTCACTGATTCCGCATGATTATTCTACTGATCTTTTACCTTGTAGAATGTTTTTCTGACCTTATTCTACGGTTGATTATGCTATTAATTGATTGTTATATTATTTCCTCTATTAGGAACTTGTGAACCTAGCCCTAATTGTTTACTCTGTGCCTACTATGTTTGAAGTATTTCCTTATCTGTTATGCTCCAGTTACCATTGATTTCTTTCCTTATTTGCTACCTGTTCTTACCGTTCGAATTGATTCCCTTAATTAAAGGAAGTACTTATATTGATTTGATGCTAATTGATACCTAGTTCCATGATTACTGCTCGACTTTGACTCTTACATTATTATTCTACCTAGCTTCAAACTATATATAGGCTCTCTCATTAACACACACAGACACGAACTTTTTTGGTTCTGAACACACACTTACACTCAAAAAGAAAAACTCTCTCTTGCTTATTACTACTTGTGCTACTGTTTGCAGAGCCGGCTGAAAGCCAAGGCTATACTTTGAAGTCCTGCTTACTTTCTTTACTGCACTTTACTTCTTTAACTGGTATGTTCTGATTAATTTTTCAGCATCAACAACAACATGTTTCTTTACTGTTTCTTTCCTTCCAGTTTGCCTCCTGTTTGTATTTAAATAGTTCCATTATTAATGCATGCTATGTTCTGCCTTTCTGTCTGAATAAATGTTTTTGTTATTTATCATAGCTTGTGGACTTTGAATCCCTATCCCTAATATAGTTGGTATCTGAGGTTGGTTTGGCGCATGACAGCATTGAACATTGCTGTTCATGACCCAAACTTGATCCCTTTGGGATCACAACCTCCATGTTTCCTTTATTTGTTGTGTGTTCTGGTTGATTTACAGGCATGTCAGCACTTCCTATTGTTGTGCATGCCCAAAGTTAACCCATGCCCAAGTGTATAGGCTCTTGCAATGGATTCCCAATCCTCTGCCCCCTTTTTGTGAAGTTATTGATTCCCTGAAATGTTAATGGCTGTCTCCCATCACCCTTTCCCTCTCCTTTATTCCCTCAGCCCTTAAAACTCTGTTCCTGCACTTTCACTCTCTTCTTAGACTTAATTTCTGCTCCCTTCATGTGAGCCTTGCCTTGGGACCCATGATCTCCCTCTGAACATGGACACATGAAGGCTGGCATTTCCACACTGCACTCATCTCTATTCTGGTTGTGTAACTTGGGTGTGAGCACTGCCCGGGGTCCTATTGAGGCCCTTAGGGAACTCTGACACACCCAGGTCTGAGAAAGGCTTTGAAATCAATGGCATTGTCAATGATACGGTTCCTTGCATATCTCAGATAGGAAGTCAAATCAGGCTTTCCTATGGTTGTAGCTTTTTCTTTAATTCTTTCTTTTGTAATTCGGTATTTCTGGTTTGTAATAAGTTGTAATAAACATTTGGGTTGGCTAATGAAAAGGGTTGGGTGATCATGTATGCTCAAGGGTAGACCGCATGCCTATAGAACTATTTTAAATTCTTTGCGTTCAATACTGCATCTTAGACACTGTGACTATAGGGTTTATCTCAATTTCTTCATGGTCAATGTCACGCCTAGATAACCTGCCTATAGGACGTATATAAATTTTGCATGCCACTTAGATATCATGTTTTAGGTTCTAACCAGCTGAAAATAAGTGTCATGTTCGTAATGCTGAAATCAGTAACATATAGAAATCATGCCGATAGGGGTTCTTAAATAAATTTGATTCGTTTCATTCATACTCAATGTTAGATATCATGTTCATAGGGTTTAAATCAGCGATAATAGATACCATCACCTCCAAAATCTGAAATTGGTCTGTTTTAAAAATCAATCTATTATGAATCAGTTTTAAACAATCTAATTCCCTTACTTAACGAGGTTTAGCAAGCATGCCCAAAGGATCCCAAACAATTTGTTTTTATTGTTTCGCTGCATTCTGAATTATGTAGATATCATGCCTATAGGACTCTGTCTAAACACTTAGGCAAGCCTTAGGTAATAACAACAATAGAACTGAATTCGCCTCTGTTAATTAATAACTGCTCCAACCAGCAGGCAGGCTTGATTTGGGCTTCTTATCTGAGGTATCTGATGAATCTGGCTCTGAATCAAACTCTCCTCGTCTTTATTATTTCAATCAGACCCTAAATGTATGTGTAAGTCATGCTAGTTATGTGCTTTTGTTCCGGGAGGTGTATTTGAGCCTGTATCTGTTTATATGCTTCCCCAACATGCAGTATGTGTTTTTGTATGTCGCCTTAGATTTTATCCTTTGAAACCAATCAGCCTAATATCCCTTCCCTTTAGGAATAGTAGTCCTAAGTACCTCCGGGACTGATAGGAATGGGACGGGTAATAGCATGCAATAGTAATCGAGACCAATCCGCTCTTTAGTACCTTAAACGGGGTGGGAAAGGGTAGATATGGATATGATGACCGGTGCGCTAATACCACGTGTAGCCCCTCTCTTGAGGAGTGATTACCAGGTATTGCATTGATGTGATCCATAATATAAATAAACCTAGGACCCCTTTCCCTTTATTTGTAAACTTTTTTTTTAACTCTCCTTTCAATTGTTCTTTCTTTTCATGTGTTTAAATCCCCAATATTTGAGCCTTATTTGTTTACTTGTTAATTGCACCAAATTCACAATGACTGTCTGGCCAGGAACCACACTAGTGGATCCTAAGGGGTGCCTAACACCTTCCCTTCGGGATAATTTTAAAGCCCTTACCCTGTCTCTGGTTATCAAAAGTGTAGTTGTAGTTGAATCTTGTAAGGTGTCCTAATGCACCATAAATCATTAGGTGGCGACTCTTCAAAAATGCAAAATCCAGTTCCCAAATGGAACAAGTCGTCCCATACCAAAAATGTCATAAACCCGATTCTCCCGCCGGGAGGAGGGAAAAAAGAGGGCGCGACACACAAAAGCCTGAAGAGTTCAAGCCCAATTTCCCAAGACTGCGGACCGCACTAGAATTGTGCGACCGTAGAAGCCCATTTTGCGGTCTGCATCAGAATTATGCGGCTACATAACATCCGTAGGGGTATTTTTGTCAGATATTTTTAGCTTAGTATAAATACAACTTTTTGTCATTTTTAGGTTAAGTTAAGTTTGCAGAGGTGCACCTGAACATTTTTCTTTGCTTCTTTAAGTAATTTTGTATTAGATTGATTTCTTAACATTAGTTTTTCTTTGTTTAATCTATGATTATGCATTCTACCTTAATTTCTTCTTGTATTTCTTCATTTTCTATGAGTAGCTAATTCTTTAGCTAGGGTTGTTACCCAACCCTAGCGTGGGTAGTTAATGGGTATATAATTCTAGGGCTTGTTTGTGATTAGGTTAGTGATAGCTAGCCTTGTTTATGCTTAAATGATAGAATTAATGGTTGCAAACATTTATTCATGCCTTTTTTACCTAGTCTTTGCTTGAGAAAGAGAGACTAGGTTTAGGAAAACTTGGATAGCAAGGAATTGGGGTGAATTCAAGAAATTGATAGCCCCAATTAAAGGGTCAAATCTAGAGATAGTAAGACCCGACTTGAGCATATATCACTTGATTTGTACAAATACCCATTTGGGCTTGAGAAAGCCAAATCGGGCAAAATCACTAAACTGCTGAGAGGTACAAAGTGAGCAGTTGCGTGTGTTTGCTATACCACGACCCCGATAAATCATACTTGCCCTATAGTTTACAACCCGTTAGGTAGCCACCTAGGTGGAAGTCACGAACCTAGATTCCTTTATCAATTGAAAAACAACTCAAAACCAAAAATATTGTCCTTTAGTTTTAACTTTGCAATAAATAGAGTAAAGTAGAAGTGATACACCAATCCATATTGTGGAAGTACAATTTAAGCCAAAACTTGCAATCAACTTAGATATACACCTAATGCCATATTCTAACTCCCTGTGGATTCGATCCTGACCTTTGTTGCCTCGCTACTTAATTGTGGTGTTAAACTGGGAAAAATGTCACCTGATGGTCGAGGAAGGCAATGTCCTCGGCCACAAAATTTCGAAACATGGTATTGAGGTTGACCAAGCTAAGATTGAAGTGATCTCCAAACTCCCTCGCCCCACATCCGTGAACGGAGTGAGGAGCTTCTTGGGTCATGCGGGTTTTAATCGCCGATTCATCAAGGACTTTTCCAAGGTGGTAAACCCTTTGTGTAAACTTTTGGAGAAGGATGCCAAGTTCCATTTCAATGATGGTTGTATGAAGTCATTCGAGTTGCTTAAGTTCAAGTTGACTACTACTCCTATTATCACCGCACCAGATTGGAGATTGCCTTTTGAGCTCACGTGTGATGCTAGTGATGTTGCGGTTAGAGCAGTGTTGGGGCAAAGAATCAACAAAATCTTTCATCCGCTCTACTATGCTAGCAAGACCATGAATGAAGCCCAAGTCAACTACATAGTGACCGAGAAGGAGTTACTTGCTATTGTGTTTGCCATGGAGATGTTCCGGCCATATTTGATGGGTACTAAGGTGATTGTCCACACCGACCATGCAGCGCTTCGGTATTTGATGAGCAAGAAGGATTCCAAGGCAAGGTTGATGCGGTGTGTGCTTCTTTGGCAAGAGTTTGATCTAGAGATTCAAGACCGCAAGGGTAGTGAGAATCAAGTGGCGGACCACTTGTCCCGTTTGGAGGAGGAGGGGAGGCCACATAATGGACTTGAGATCAATGATTCATTTCTCGACGAGCAACTCTTATTCGTTTCAATAACCGGGATGCCATGGTTTGCCAATTTAGCCAATTATCTCGTGAGCGGCATTGTACCGAATGAGTTCTCTTCAAACCAAAGGAAGAAGCTCAAACGGGATTGTTTGGATTACTATTGGGATGAGCCGTATCTTTTTCGAATATGTACCGATGTTGTGATCCAGCGATGTGTGTCGGAAGAAGAAAAAATAGGAATTCTTGAAGCTTGCCACTCTTCACCGTATGGTGGTTATCATGGTGGAGCTTGTACGGCTACAAAGGTTTTGACTTGTGGATTCTAACCTCTACAAGGACTCTAGTGAGCTTGTCAAGCATTGTGATGAATGCCAAAGGGCCAGTGGGATCTCAAAGAAGAATGAAATACCTCTCACCACCATTTTGGAGATAGATATATTCGACGTGTGGGGTATTGATTTCATGGGTCCATTTGTTAGTTCTTGTGGGAACACCTCCATTCTAGTCGCGGTTGATTATGTTTCCAAGTGGGTCGAGGCCGTTGCTTTTCCCAACAATGAAGCGAGGAGTGTGGTGGCATTCTTGAAGAAAAGCATTTTTACAAGGTTTGGTACGCCGAGGGCCATTATTAGTGATGGGGGTTTGCATTTTTACAAGCTTTTGATACCTTACTCACCATGTATGGTGTCACTCATAAAGTCTCAACCCCCTACCATCCTCAAGCAAGCAGACAAGTTGAAGTCTCCAACCGGGAGATCAAGAGTATTTTGTCCAAGACTGTCAATGCCAATCGGACGGATTGGTCCAGAAAACTTGATGATGCTCTTTGGGCTTATAGGACGGCCTACAAGACGCCAATTGGGATGTCTTCATATCGATTGGTTTTTGGTAAGGCATGTCATTGTCCGGTAACACTTGAGCATAAAGCCATGTGGGCTTTGAAGAAGTTGAACCTTGAGTGGGATGTCGCTGCTAACCTAAGAGTCGCACATTTGGATGAGCTTGATGAATTCCGGTATCATGCCTAAACAAGTTCGTCCCTTTACAGGGAGAAAATGAAGTACCTCCATGACAAGTACATCCACAACAAGGAGTTCAAAGAAGGTGATTTGGTATTATTGTTTAATTCCCGGTTGAGGATGTTTCCGGGCAAGTTGAAATCAAAATGGGGTGGGCCCTTTGACATAGTGAATTAACCCCCTTTGGTGCTCTAGATTTGGAAAATAAGAATGATGAGGTTTTTAGAGTCAATGGGAACCAGGTTAAACATTATCTTGGCAAGGTTGATGATGGCCACGTTGCGGCGGTTTTCCATTTCTCGTGATTGGTAATCTGTGTCGTGCCGCGACGTTAAATCAGGCACTTCTTAGGAGGCAACCCATGTCTTTTTCTTTCTTTTATTTTCCTTCTTTCTAGATAGGTTTGGTTTTGTGCTAACCAGTTTTGAAGTGTATGCAGGAATGGGTGTGCATTGCAGGGACCGTGCATGAAAAATTTAGCTAAGTGTCAAAATGCATTGTCTCTGAAGTTGGTCTGTCAAAAATGCTTAAGGAAATGCGGCCGCACACATTTTTGTGTGGTCCACACTGATGTTGCGGACGCACTCATTTTTGTGTGGTCCGTAGCCAAGCATCTCAGAAGCAGGTAAAGAGTGCGGTCCGCATAAAAATTATACGGCCGCACTCAGGTTAAAAAATGGGTCCCACGGGTAAAAAGTATGAATGGGTAGTTTTTTATGATAATTGGGTTCTGGGTAATTAGTTAATGAGGTTTGATTGCTATGACCATGACCATTTGAGACCAACAATTGCATGAACCCTAGGTCAGTGCTGGTGCATTTTTAATTATGCAGTCGTACACATTTTTGTGCGGTCCGCGGTGGAGGCTGTGCGGCCGCACTCAATTTTGTGCGGTCCGTAGTCCTCTAAGTTAGGCAACAGGTGATCTTCACTTATGCGGCCGCGTACATTATTGTGCGGTCCACAATGGACTTATGCGGCCGTATTCAATTTTGTGCGGTCCGCAGTGATGGAAGTTCAGAGACCCCAGTAGTCTGAACCTGGGGCTCTGCGGCCGCACTCTTTTTTGTACAGTCCGCAATGGGCTCTCTGCGGCCCCACTCATTGTTTTGCAGTTCGCAGTGGGCTGTCTGCGGTCGCACTCATTTTTGTGCGGTTCGCAATGGGTTGTCTGCGGCCGCACTCATTATTGTGCGGTCCACACTGCCCTTCTGAGACAATAATACTGCAGTTTTCCATCATGCTTATCTATACACTTTGAGCTTCAATTTTGACTAATCTCTAATGCTTATGTGCTGCAGATAATAGTTCGCTCACGGGGTAAAGGAGATACACCACAAGGGAGGGCAGAACCCTCCCGAGGCCGGGGTCGAGGCAAAAGCAACCTGCCTCTAGCACTCCAAAAAGCTATAAGTAAGAAAGCAACAACTCATAGAGCCCCTGCACCTGACACTTTGGAGACCAGTGAGTATGTCCCATCCGGAGAAGCTTCTGAGGGTACCTCCCGCAAGCACAGCCGGAAGCCCAATCACAACAAAGATCACAATTCCTTGGGAGACTTCATTTGGTTGATGAGTCCTCATCGCCTGCCAGCTCATCCGAGGGTTCGGAAGAGGGTAGTCAAGATTCTGAACCCTCTTCCTCACATACTCTCCCAGCTTCAATAAATGTAGATGATGATGATGAGGTCCCAAATGATGGGAGAGGGGGAGACACTGTTGTGGAAGGGTTATAGAGGTCAAGGCGACAAGAAATTTGGGAGGACCGGTTTGTCAGTGCAACAGTTCTTTACGAAACTCTTGAGCGACAGTTCTTAACGAAAAACCTAAGCAAATACAAACCTAATCTCCTCAGGCAATTCCAAGAGCGGAGATGTTGGAGCTGGTTTACCAACAGAGTTCTAGATGCCAATGAGTACCTGGTCAAGGAGTTCTACGCCAATGTTGCTCACATAAAGCAGGGAACAAAGGTTACAAAAGTGCGGAATCTAAAGATACGTTTTTACCCTTGTGCACTGAACACGTATGTGGGATTTGAAGAAGTTGAGGTAGTGCAGTATTTGGAAAAGCTAGCCATGGGTGATGAACCTCGTCCGTGGTAGGCTGAGATTCTAGCAATTCCACGGTCTACTCCTCCGTGGCTCACAGCTGGAGTTCCGATTCTTCGGGCCACCCTAAACTTTGAAGCAAAAGGGTGGCAAACGTTTGTGTGTAGCCGCATGAACCGTGCCTAAATGAAAACATGCTCCCAATTCCCCGTGCAGTTCCGGTGGCCTCAATTATGGCTGGGTATCCAATAAATGTTGGTGCCATAATGTCCACCAACATCACTCTAGTTGTCCAGATGGGTGAGAGATCCTATCCGTACCCAAACTTCTTCACCGAGTATTTCAAGGATCAAGGAGTGGAGTCCAAGCATTATGATACAAATGTGAAAGCCAAGAAGCCTTTCTCCTGGTACCACCGTCAGGGAGCTGACAACCCTAAGTTCAAGGGTAAAGCTACTGCCTCCACTGGCCAGTCTGAGGAGCCAGCGGTAGTGGCTACTGATTCAGCTGCCGAGCCTTCCACAGCAGCCGGTACTTCCACCGGGACAGTAGCCATGCCACCATCCTCATCTAATGGACCTCCTGCCTCTGCCAGACTTTCAGTAACATTGCCAGTACCTGCTTCATCTACCTAGCCTCAGACTGCGCTCCGACTCTCCAAGACATTGGCGAGTCTCAACAACTGGATGCAAGCAGCTACTACAAAGCTGACTGCTATTTCCAGTGCTGTTGCAGTATAGTCCTCAGCCCCAGCAGCCCCTGCACAGCCACATGTACCTCCGTAAGTGGAGGAAGCATTGAAGAAGATGATGGAAAACTAGAAGACTATTACAGATACTCTGGAGGCACATGGGAAGGTCATAGTAGACTTGACCAAGCAGGTTAGGAAAATGAAGAAGTCTCAAGCCTCAAAGAAGACTGTGCAGAATTTGACTAAGGAGGTCGAGAAGATTGCATCTGCAGGGGATTTTCCATTAGATCTACTCATGGAGTCAGCCCCACCAGCAGCACAGACAGCACCAGATACAGCAGCCGGCCAGTAGGAGGAGCCGGTTGCCACTTCCCACACAACTGAGGAGATGATCCGGATGCTCAGCACCCCAGTTGACCCTCAGCCCGGTGATGATGAGATACAACTTGAGGCTGAGGTTGCTGAGGATCCCATGCAGATTGAGACCACATAGGGAGTTCTCTTAACTCTATACCCTTTCCATGTCCTATTTTTGTTAAGCATTGGGGACAATGCTTATTTTTCATTTGGGGGGTGGTCTATTCTGATTATTTTGACATTGGGCTGTAATAACTCTGATACTATTTTCTTTTCATTTTTATTTTCATTTGGTATGTATATATTTTCTCCATTTAATGTAAATATTCATTCCCCTTATGTATATATTCTTCTCCCTTATGCATATATTTATTTGACTTCGGTTTGTATATTCCTTTATCTCACTTTCTGTAGTTTATTTCATAGCTTCTTTAGTTTGCTTTTCTTTAGTACTATAACTTCTTATTTACTTTAGTAGCTTCTTTTTAATTTTATAACTTCTTTTTACAATTTGAGTGATCAATAGCCTTTGGTTTTCTTAATGTCGTGGTTCTTTCCAAAGGTGGATTATATGTGAACCGGGTGACTCTTCCCAACGATGGATGGCGTGACAACCTTCTTAAACGATTGAGTCCGTTTTCTTTATGTTTTGGTAAATATAGTAGTAATGAATAAAAGTGGTCTCAAGCATGGTCCACTTGGTACCAACACATTTACCTATGATTGTATGGTTAAAAAAAAGTTGTTGGAAGAAAATAGCTCTAGTTGTGACTCTTTTGACTCTTGTGTTGACTTAAGCAGTCATCGAGTGGTTCAAATCGAGCCATTTGTGATTCACAATCTTAGCTAGGGTTGTTGTGGGCCCTCGGCTCTGTTCTCTTTAGCAATCCAGAAGCGTGAGTGTGACGACCCGACCCGTCGTCTCATGAGTTACCGCTCCGTTTCCCCCATTTATGCTTCTTCATGTTTCATTATCAGTATTTGGTGTGTTATAGTTGATTCGGATTGGTTTTGGTAGAAATGAGGCACTTAGTCTCTTTAAGGAAGGCTTATTTTGGAAAAGTCAACCGGATGTTGACTTACGAGTTAGACGGCTCGGATGTGGTTTCCGGTGATTTGGTTAGCTTTGCGGGATGATTTGTCACGTAGGAGTGCGATCGAAATTGATTTTGGAGGTCCGGTGTAGAATTAGGCTTAAATTGGCGAAGTTAGTATTTTGGCGAATTTCGGTTGGTGGGTGAGATTTTGATCCGAGGGTCAGAACGGGATTCTAAGAGTTGCAGTAGCTTCGTTAGGTGATTTTGGATGTGTGTGCAAAATTTCAGGTCATTCGGAGGTGTTTTGGTCGGGTTTTTGATCAAATGCGTATTTCGGAAGTTTTGAGGAAACTTAGGCTTGAATCCGATGTGATTTAATGGTTTTAGCGTTATTTGATGTGTTTTGATGATTGGAACAAGTTTGAATGATGTTTTAGGATGGGTTAGCACTTTTGGTTGAGGTCCCGAGGGCCTCGGGTGAGTTTCGGATGGTCTATCGGGGAGTTTGAGACTTGGTGAAGCAGCAGAAAAATGCAGCAGCAGTTGCACGTATTAAAGCTTCGCGATCGCGGGCGGGTCACCCGCGTTCGCGTGGAGTGAATTTGGCTGGCCTGAGATTGGTCTTCGCGTTCGCAGTTTCATGGTCGCGTTCGCGTAGTTCTGGGAGTGGAAGCATCGCGATCGCGATGGTGCTTTCGCGATCGCGTAGAAGGAAGTTAGGCCCCTGAGTATTAGTTCATCGCATTCGCGACCTTGGGGACGCGTTCGTGTAGTTGAGGTTCCTGAAGGTTCGCGTTCGCGGGTTGGTCACCGCGTTCGTGAAGGGGTAATTTTGGTCAATGGGTTTTTGGTCATCGCGGACGCGGGGCGTTGACCGCGTTCGCATAGAGTAAAGTGACCTTGACAGAAGGGTTTTTATTGAATATTTCATCCGCGAGTCTAACCATTTTTCCTCCATTGTTGAGTATTTTGAGAGCTCTTTGGGACAACTTGAAGAGGGATTCAAGGAGGATTGATTGGAGGTAAGTTCCTTGGCCTAAATACATGAGATTATGATAGATTTAACATGGAAATTGGTTGAAATTCATCAAAAGGGGGTAAAGCTAGGGCTTGAGAATTGGTAATTTAAAAAATGGAATTTGAAGGGTCAAATGGACTCCGATTTTGGTAAATTTGATATGTATAGACTCGTGGCGAGATGAGGAATCCATTGATGTGAATTTTCTGATTTTTCGAGAAGTGGGCCCGGGGCTCGGGTTTTGCTAGTTTCGAGATTTTTGCTATTTTTCGATTATTTTCGATTGGGTATTGTTCCCTTAGCATATTGTGATGTATTCGCTCTGATTTTGGTTAGATTCGACGCGCGTGGAGGCCGATTTGAGGGGCAAAGGCGTCGCGAGCTAGAGATTTCACCGGTTCGAGGTGATTAATGATTGTAAATGATATCCTGAGGGTTTGAAACCCCGGATTTGCACCCATAGTGCTATATTGAGGTGACTTGCACACCGGATTAGAGAGCGTGGGGGTAGAGCACCATGGGGATTGTTGACTTGGTCCGTCCCGGTTGTTGATTTTACGCGTAAATGACTGAAACTTATTTGATATTTTCTGATTTGGGATGATTGCCGTATTTGGGCTTCGTGCCAATTATTTGAATCCTTCAAGGATTGATATCACCGTTTTTCGCATCACTTTTGCATATTATTTGATCTCGGCCAAGGTTTAAATACTGTTTCGCAAACTCAGCCATCTTTCTAAGATTTTGAAAACTTGAACAATACTTTATTGACGTTTTGAGCTGAGAGCTATTATTTTAATATTGCCCAAGTGGCTTATGTGCATTTCTGGACTGAGCATGGATCGGCTGCACGCCGCAGCGGTGTTATATTGATATTGAGGCCGAGGCCTGGTTGATGCCACGAGATGGCTTGATATTAGGCTTGGGCTGTAGGAGCCCCTCCGGAGTCTGTACACATCCCAGTGAGCGTCGTCGACGTTAAATGGATCGGGCTGCACCCGCAGCGGGTATCGGAGCGTACCGTCATATGCATTGCATTGCACTCATGCATTTGTTCCTATTTTTATTATCTGTCATGACATTTCAGCACTCTCATTTCATTGGCTTCCCATGCTATTTATGCATTACTTACCTGATACCCTGGTGTATTTGTTAATGGAGTGCTGTGCCCGGGGGCTGACTTTTGTGCTGACTTGCACTATCTATTTCGCATTTATTTGCTTAACTGTTGGAAAAAGATATTTTCAAAAGAGGTTTTAAAACTGAGCTACGATGGTTTCTAAAGATTTTATGGTTTCACTGTTTTCTCAAAGGGTTACACTGTTCTATATAGCATGATGGCTTGCTTACGTGGTTTCTTGCTGCTCAGTTATTATTACCTTTATTACTCACTGAGTTGGAGTATCACTTTACTCCCTGCACCTCGCGTGCAGATGCAGGTATTGGTTAGTAGCGGGTTGAGCTGGTTCAGGATTTTTGCTATTGTAGCTGAGCAAGGTGACCGCCAGCGCTCGCGGGCACCGGATTTCTTCTTTTGATTCTAAATTTTAAATCCATGTATTACAGGCCTGTAGTTGAACTAAAAATCCTTCTAGATGCTCGTGGCTTGTGACACCCCGGTCGGGCTGTGTCGGGACGGTTCCCTATTTTTATCACTTTTCTTCCGCACATATGATAGTTTTATTAATGTTTTAGACTTATTCATGCTAAGTAAGTATTAAAGAGGTATTGATGTTCTGTTGGCTGGCCTTGTCTTCACGAGAGGCGCCATCACGACCGGGTTGGGGAATTGGGTCGTGAGAAGTTGGTATCAGAGCCTAGGTTACCAGGTCTCACGAGTCATGAGCAGGTTTAGTAGAGTCTCGCGGATTGGTACGGAGACGTCTGTATTTATCCTCGAGAGGCTGCAGAACCTTTAGGAAAACTTCACTTTCTTGGAATTCTTATCGTGCGTACTTGATTCAGCTCGAGATATAACCCTTGAAATTCCTTCCACACGTCTGGATGCGCACGCGTGCGCTCAATATTATATGTGCCTTGATGGTTTGTGATTCCCCGATCAAGGGGCGAGATGTGATCTTCGTGAGAATGTTGGGCCAGTCTGGAGGACTTGAGGCCGGATCCTTGCCTATGGCTTGAGCACCGAGGTGCTGATTTTGTGAGCAAGTGTTTTGAACTTATATGTTCGGTATTGTCCCTATTAGCCGGAATAGCGGTGGGATATCTATGTGATGAGTATGTTAGTACTGCGAGATGTATCTATATGACTTGGTAGTGACGAAGAAGTCTGCTGGATAATAGATGAACTGTTAAGTGTTCGATTCCTATTGTGACTTGATGTGTAGCCCCGAGTTATGGGCGCGTGAAGAACATTTTCGTGTCTCCTAGTTGGGAGTGAAGTGCATTACATGTGGCGGAATGAGTTCAGACTCAGGAAGACTAAATGACTGTGTAACGTATATGATGGTGGAAGGTGTGCTGGAATACTAAATTGAGGCGGAGCAGGTGGGTTATCTCCTGCGGAGTGTTCTTAAGTGGTATGATCCTTATGCGTATGTTAGAAGATCTCAAGTGTAATTGAAGGGTACGTGTTGAAATTTGAGAATTCGGGTAGCTTAAGAGAGTAGACTCAACTGATGTGGGAATGAATGCGAGGTTTGCAGAGGATTACAGTACTAGATGATCTGTGTTTTCACAAACTAGTGGATGATTTGAGTTTAATCTCACTATGATATTGTGGCATCATTAGAGTAAAAGTATTATGGGCTATTGAGTGTGTCCTGATATATGGCTTCGAGCCAAGTTGGGGAGGCTGCTGTGGATTAGCTGATTGCACGGTTATGTACTATGTTGGTTCCGTTTCGAGGTATGCTGGCGGATCAGTTCTGGTTGCAGAAATTGAGCCGAGGATGGCACGAGTGAAGCAAAATTTTGACAAAGGTTATATGGTGCTTCGTAGATGTGTGAAAGTAATAGGATGTCTTAAGCTGTTGTTGGTAAAGAATGCTCGGTGCATGGAGCAGGAAGATGTTTGTTCGGGATGAGGTCATACCATGCGGTGTTAGAGTGCTAGTGAGGCACGGGTGGTTATGTTCGTTTGATCAGGTGAATTGCAGTTTGAATAAGAAGTAAATGACTCTCGAGAATGGTTTTATTGTGTTCAAGATTCTACATGTAACAATCAGGTGTCTTAAGGTTGTGTATGTGGTTAGAGACTGTGTTGTCATTGGAAAAGGTCAAGACTTGTGGTATTTCTATGTTAATTATTGGATTCTATGTATCAGTATCTGGAAAGTAAAGGTAACGAATTCAGAATTCGCAGGAAGTTCTTCCGAGAAAAGTATCCCGGAATGTGGTGTATCTGGGAATATTTGAGAGAGTCTTCAGTGGCTCATGGGTCTTAGACAGTGTGGTCTTATGCTTGGGTCTCGTGTGGCAAACCTGGGTTGGGGCATTGTGGTGATACAGCAAGATGGAATATCAAGTTGATGATGAATCAGAAAGGAAGTTAGATAGATGGAATGACTTGATAGTAGACCGAATCGGTATGGTAAGGATATGATTAATTCCTTGTATGTGTTCGAGCTAATGAGCCCTTGCAAGTATTTTTCAGCAATGCTCTAGGAGTTCGATGGCTTGCTTAGCTTGGTCGAGTTAGAAGGATTCGGTCATGGCAGGTCTGATTTGTGCAAAGGGAAATCGGAGAGTTCTTGATGGTTTCTACCGCAGTTTGGAGGTGTATATTTTCTATGGGCATGCGGAGCATGGAATGTGTAATGATTTTTCTTCTAGATGGGATCGATGGGATTTCTTGACTAGTTGAGTGAGTAGATGTCTGTGGCTCGGAAGGGAGATAAAGGTTTTCTTGCTATCCTTGGATGTCGTGGTATACGCGGTATGTTGTGGAGAATTGAGATTTGCGTGTGCGAGGTTTCAGTTCAGTTTTGAAAGGAAGTTCATAAAATTCTTAAGCAACGGGTAGCCTCAGGTAATCAAGGAAATGATACTGCTAATTGGAAGTGATTTGACGAAAGTATACGTCTCAGAAAGAGGTAATGTGATTAAACTGATGATACTTCGATAGTATTGCGGCGCTTTCTTATTAGGTCAATTGCCGATATCTGAGTTTGTGTGATGCACAGTCGGATTTTTAAAATATCTTCCGTGGAATGATTGGGTACTTGTGGTGTGATATGTATTCATACGGCAGAATTTTGGATCAGGTATAGTGATTCGTGTGCTATGTGGAGTTGCAGACTGGGAGTTCTCAGGTACAGACTATGTAGTGGTTGTGGATCGTGTGTATTGGTACCGTTTAGCGGCTATTGGGATTTAGAGGCCCGAGTGGATCTTTCTTTGCTTGGTATGTTAGATTTTGGATATGATGTTGGGGTGTGGACTGGCTGTCTCAGTGCTGGGATGTTCTAGACTGTAGCGCTATGGGCTATGCCGGAAAATGCCACAGGTTGCATGGCGAGGTGCATCGGGTTTTGTTCTAGCAGAGTGGTTTGTATTCCAAAGACCAGCGGACGGCTGGGAAGGACTGCTTTTCGTAATTGGGCCTTCGTGATGGATGTTAGTGCAGAGTTTTTTACCATTGGTTCAGTTCCGGTGTTGAGGGACTTTTCGGATGTGTTTCTTGTGGCCGGGCATGTCGCCGGGCGAGGTTGTGGATCTCGATATTGATTTGGTGTCGGGTACCGTATCGTACGGCTCCGGCATAAGTTATAGTAATGGAAGGAGAAGCTTCAGGCTTTCTTGGTAGTGAGTTTGTTGGTAAGCTGATATGGATACGTGTCTAGCTTGAGTTGGCTTGGTTGGCCCCGATATGTGTTGTTGAGGGATACGTTGATTCGGTCGTTATGGAGCATATTAGTGATCTGAGGAGAGCCATGAGTTGCTTTTCGGTGTTGTGAGACGTTATGATTCGTTGGTTATGGGCACATGTGGTGCGGTTCTATTGGGGGATTCATAGTTGCAGTCGAGCGGGAAGAGTAATTGGGTGTTGCTTGGTGAAAGGAGTGTTGGTTGTGACCTATTGGGTTGCGTGCCATATGTTATTTGTTTCACCGTGGGGGTAATGAATTGCCTTGGTTTCAGACATCAAATGGTGCGTGGCTGTCGATTGGGGCATGATGACTTGAGGTGTTTCATGTGTAACAGTGTTGGGATAGGATCGCGCATTGTGGTGAGGCCACGTGGAGAATGACCTTTCGGGGTAGATTCAGGTGTTCTATTTCTATGATGTGAGATGGGGTCTCAGCTTTGTGTTGTGATGGTACTAACGAGCTTGAGGTACAGCTCTTTCGTTGAGTCATTTTTCATGATTTGAGTGTGTTCAGACCGTTTTTATTTGTGCATGTATTATGAGTGTTGTGGCTTAGGCTTGTATTGAGGTGTCATATCACCAGAGTGGTGTGTTGGATTCGAGGTGATCGTTGGAGTCATTAATGGATACAAACAGATTTGGTTTCAGCTTGTTAGACGGATAATATTGAGGTTCGGCCCGGAAATCTGTTGTGGTATTAGTCAAAGGGAAGTGGCTTCATGAATGGTTGATCTGAGAAATGGTTACGGTTTATCGCGTGTTTCATTTGTCGTTGGTGGTATATGAAAGTGCTGGAATAAGCTTTGGCTAATAAGAGGTTTTCTACCGGTATTTGGTTATTGTGGGCAACTGCTGTGAATAGAGGCTATCGTTTCGAGTGTTTGGATTATGAGGTATATCAGATGGTCTCACCTAAGGTTGCAGGTATGGGTTATTACAGCTGGTTCGGGTTTATTCTGAATATAGACGTGAGGTTCTGATCTTGTGTATGATTTCAGAAAGTGCAATGTGGTTCTACGGTTTATGGTCTAGATGGATTGTGAGATTTCAGCCATGTTGTATTATCGGACCTATGCGAGATAGGGTGACGTGGGATCACCCCGGGTGTATGCTTGGTAAGGTCATTCAGCTATTGGTTGGCTTCTAGTACAACTCTGGGTACGCTCGAGGACGAGCGTTGGTTTAAGTTAGGGAGGATGTGACGACCCGACGCGTCGTCTCATGAGTTACCGCTCCGTTTCCCCCATTTTATGCTTCTTCATGTTTCATTATCAGTATTTGGTGTGTTATAGTTGATTCTGATTGGTTTTGGTAGAAATGAGGCACTTAGCCTCTTTAAGGAAGGCTTGTTTTGGAAAAGTCAACCGGATGTTGACTTATGAGTTAGAGGGCTCGGATGTGGTTTCCGGTGATTTGTTTAGCTTCGGGGGATGATTTGTGACGTAGGAGTGCGATCGGAATTGATTTTGGAGGTTCGGTGTAGAATTAGGCTTGAATTGGCGAAGTTAGTATTTTGGCGAATTCCGGTTGGTGGGTGAGATTTTGATCCGAGGGTCGGAACGGGATTTCGAGAGTTGCAGTAGCTTAGTTAGGTGATTTTGGATGTGTGTGCAAAATTTCAGGTCATTCGGAGGTGTTTTGGTCGGGTTTTTGATCAAATGCGTATTTCGGAAGTTTCGAAGAAACTTAGGCTTGAATCCGACGTGATTTAATGGTTTTTGCGTTGTTTGATGTGTTTTGATGATTGGAACAAGTTTGAATGATATTATAGGATGGGTTAGCACTTTTGGTTGAGGTCCCGAGGGCCTCGGGTGAGTTTCGGATGGTCTATCGGGGAGTTTGAGACTTGATGAAGCAGCAGAAAAATGCAGCAGCAGTTGCAGGTATTAAAGCTTCGCGATCGTGGGGGGGTCACCCGCGTTCGCGTAGAGTGAATTTGGGTGGCCTTAGATTGGTCTTCGCTTTTGCAGTTTCATGGTCGCGTTCGCGTAGTTCTGGGAGTGGAAGCATCGCGATCGCGATGGTGCTTTCGCGATCGCGTAGAAGGAAGTTGGGCCCCTGAGTATTAGTTCATCGCGTTCGCGGCCTTGGGGACGCGTTCACGTAGTTGAGGTTCCTGAAGGTTCGTGTTCGCGGGTTGGTCACCGCGTTCGCGAAGGGGTAATTTCTGTCAATGGGTTTTTGGTCATCGCGGACGCGGGGCGTTGACCGCGTTCGCATAGAGTAAAGTGACCTGGACAGAAGGGTTTTTATTAAATATTTCATCCACGAGTCTAACCATTTTTCCTCCATTGTTGAGTATTTTGAGAGCTCTTTGGGACAAATTGAAGAGGGATTCAAGGAGGATTGATTGGAGGTAAGTTCCTTTGCCTAAATACATGAGATTATGATAGATTTAACATGGAAATTGGTTGAAATTCATCAAAAGGGGGTAAAGCTAGGGCTTGAGAATTGGTAATTTAAAAAATGGAATTTGAAGGGTCAAATGGACTCCGATTTTGGTAAATTTGATATGTATAGACTCGTGGCGAGATGAGGAATCCATTGATGTGAATTTTCTGATTTTTCGAGAAGTGGGCCCGGGGCTCGGGGTTTTGCTAGTTTCGAGATATTTGCTATTTTTCGATTGTTTTCGATTGGGTATTGTTCCCTTAGCATATTGTGATGTATTCGCGCTTGATTTTGGTTAGATTCGACGCGCGTTGGAGGTCCGATTTGAGGGGTCAAAGGCGTCGCGAGCTAGAGATTTCACCGGTTCGAGGTGAGTAATGATTGTAAATGATATCCTGAGGGTTTGAAACCCCGGATTTGCACCCATAGTGCTATATTGAGGTGACTTGCACGCCGGATAGAGAGCGTGGGGTAGAGCACCGTTGGGGATTGTGACTTGGTCCGTCCCGATTGATGAAATTACTACGTATTTGACTGAAACTACTTGTTATCATCATAATTTGGGCTGATTGCCATGTTTGGGCTTCGTGCCAACTATGTGAATCCTTCAGGGATTGATATCACTGTTTTCGCATTACTTTGCATATTATTTGATCTCGGTCCAGGGTTTTAATACTGTTTTGCAAACTCAGCCATTTTTCTAAGATTTGAAAACTTAAACAATATTTTATTGACGTTTTGAGCTGAGAACTATTATTTTAATATTGCCCAAGTGGCTTATGTGCATTTCTGGACTGAGCATGGATCGGGCTGCACGCCGCAGCGGTGTTATATTGATATTGAGGCCGAGGGCCTGGTTGATGCCACGAGATGGCTTGATATTGCGCTTGGGCTGTAGGAGCCCCTCCGGAGTCTGTACATACCCCTTGTGAGCGCCGTCGACGTTAAATGGATCGGGCTGCACGCCGCAGCGGGTACCGGAGCGTACCGTCATATGCATTGCATTGCACTCATGCATTTGTTCCTATTTGTATTATCTGTCATGACATTTCAGCACTCTCATTTCATTGGCTTCCATGCTATTTCTGCATTACTTACCTGATACCCTGGTGTTATTTGTTAATGGAGTGTTGTGCCCGAGGGGCTGACTTTTGTGCTGACTTGCACTATCTTTTTCGCATTCATTTGCTTAACTGTTGGAAAAAGATATTTTCAAAAGAGGTTTTAAACTGAGCTAAGATGGTTTCTAAAGATTTCACGGTTTCACTGTTTTTCTCAAAGGGTTACACTGTTCTATATAGCATGATGGCTTGCTTACGTGGTTTCTTGCTGCTCAGTTATTATTTACGTTTATTACTCACTGAGTTGGATTACTCACTTTACTCCCTGCACCTTGCGTGCAGATGCAGGTATTGGTTTACCCGGTAGCGGGTTTGAGCTGGTTGAGGATTTTGCTATTGTAGCTGAGCAAGGTGACCGCCAGCGTTCGCGGCACCGGATTTCTTCTTTTGATTCTAAATTTTAAATCCATGTATTACAGGCCTTGTAATTGAACTAAAAATCCTTCTAGATGCTCGTGGCTTGTGACACCCCGGTCGGGCTGTGTCGGGACGGTTCCCTATTTTTATCACTTTTCTTCCGCACATATGATAGTTTTATTAATGTTTTAGACTTATTCATGCTAAGTAAGTATTAAAGAGGTATTGATGTTCTGTTGGCTGGCCTTGTCTTCACGAGAGGCGCCATCACGACCGGGTTTGGTAATTGGGTCGTGACAGCGAGAGGTGAGATGTTTAGTTGCAAGTCCAAGTACCCGTGCTAATGATCTAGAACTTGCCCCGAATGTTTGTCTAGGCAAAATTCTAAGTGTAGCTTGGCTTGAGAAATGATCGTAGGCTATCCTTGATCCGATTAGAAATTTGAAATCTTCCATGGCCTACCGATGTGATATCCCTAGTCAACCCCTTTGAGCCGAAGCCCTTTTTCTTTCAATAACCACGTTACAAGCCTTCATCCGTTTTGTAAAGACCCTCTCTTGGCACCCGATTTTTACTAGCATTCTTGAGAGGCAATTGGAAAAAACACAAGTTTGGGGGAGAGAAGAGGAATTTGAAAGTGATGAAAGGTACAAAGAAGAGAAAGAAATGAAGAAAAAGGAAGGCAAAGAAAAGAAAGAAAGAATAAAAAGAAAAATACTAAAAAGAAAGTGAATAAAGTGAAGAGTTGAAGGGAATCCAAAAGAAAATGAGGAGGAAAAGCTGAAGTAAATAGAAAAGGAGAAAAATGAATGTCATGTTTAAGAAAGAGTGACGTTACGTCCCTCTAGTTCTCCCGAGGAAGAAGAATATGACTCAAAGAGTCGAGAAAGTATGAGCCAAAAAGAGAAAATGGAGTGCTTAGGAAAGATGAAACCATTCTTTTCCAACAAGTCCTATCTTAATCCAAAAGCCTTCATTACATCCCGCAAAAGCCCTACATGATTTCAAGTTGAGTGAGCTTACATTAGTGGTGATTTACATGAGGGGCAAGCTTATAGTACTTAGAGCCGGACTTGTGACATTCTTTTGAGAGAGATGAGCGAACTTTTTACAATCCTTGCTTTGAGTGTTACATTCTAAAGTGAGATTTGCTAAAGGAGAGTAGAGGAGGAAGAGTTTGGGATTTACAATGACCTATGTGAAAAAGCAAGCTTCCTTGATGAATAGAGTCAACTCTTGATGCTTTAGTGTCACACTAGAACTATTGTACTCAAAAAGTCAAATTATTGCGTCGCTGATAATTCATATGTGTTGTAGGTAATTATTGGTCCCAATTGATGTGTGTCTGATTCACCTTAGGCCAGCTAAAATATCCCTTGTTCTAGTGGAGGTGGGAATTGTCTTATTTGCTTGAGGACAAGTAAAAGCTTAAGTTTGGGGGAGTTGATAAGTAGGGATTTTGACCGCTTATTTGCTCTCTTTTACTTGCGTTTTAGCTCAAAAATGCTAAAAGGTATTCCCGGAAACTAACAAAATGTGCTTACTTGCCGGAATACTGGGAACCGAGCCAAAGAAGCCAAAAATCTAACTCATAAAGGAGTCTAAAGTGAACAAGAACCAAAACAGGGCCAATGAGATAGTAGTGCGCCGCAGAAGGAGATTCAGAGAGTATGTTTTGGCTAGCTCAAGGAGTGCGGACTGCACAGGAATTGTGCGGCCGCATCCACTTTTATGCGGACCGCATGACTGAAGGTTTAGAGAGTTGGAAAGTGAAGGAGTGCTGACCGCATCACTTTTGTGCGGCCGTATAAATCCTTAGTGCGGCCGCAACAACTTTTATGCGGACTGCAGAAGCCTGAAGAGTTCAAGCCCAATTTCCCAAGACTGCGGACCGCACTAGAATTGTGCGGCCGTACAAGCCCATTTTGCGGTCCGCATCAGAATTATGCGGCCGCATAACATCCGTAGGGGCATTTTTGTCAGATATTTTCAGCTTAATATAAATACAACTTTTTGTCATTTTTAGGTTAAGTTTAGTTTGCAAAGGTGCACCTGAACGTTTTTCTTTGCTTCTTTAAGTAATTTTGTATTAGATTGACTTCTTAATATTAATTTTTCTTTGTTTAATCTATGATTATGCACTCTACCTTAATTTCTTCTTGTATTTCTTCATTTTCTATGAGTAGCTAAATCTTTAGTTAGGGTTGTGACCCAACTCTAGTGTGGGTACTTAATGGTTGTTTAATTTGAAGGCTTGCTTGTAATTGGGTTAGTGATATCTAGCCTTGTTTCTGCTTAAATGATAGAGTTAATGGTTGCAAATATTGATTCATGCCTTTTTGACCTAGTCTTTGCTTGAGAAAGAGAGACTGGGTTTAGGAAAACTTGGCTAGCAAGGAATTGGGATGAATTCAAGAAATTGATAGCCCCAATTAAAGGGTCAAATCTAGAGATAGTAAGACCCGACATAAGCATATATCACTTGTTTTGTCAAATACATTGGGCTTGAGAAAGCCAAATCGGGCAAAATCGCTCAAACTACCGAGAGGTATAGAGTGAGCAATTCCGTGTGTTTGCTATACCACGACCCCGATAAATCAAACTTGCCATGTAGTTTACAACCCGTTAGATAGCCACATAGGTGGAAGTCACGACCGTAGATTCCTTTATCAATTGAAAAACAACTCAAATAGAGTAATATAGAAGTAATACACCAATCCATATTGTGGAGGTACAATTTAAGCCAAAACTTGCAATCAACTTAGATATACGCCTAATCCCATATTCTAACTCCCTGTGGATTCGATCCCGATCTTTCTTGGGTTATTATTGCATCGACTGCCTCGCTACTTAATTGTGGTGTGGATTTGGCCGAGATCAATAGCTGAGGGGAAGAGGCAGCAGTTGGGATGGGGGGCAGATTCTTGGGCCGCTACAGCCAGGATGGGGGCGGTGTAGACGGCACGGCTGCCACAACGGGGTAGAAACCACAGGCGTAGCAGCCCATCTCCTAAGCAAAGGCACAAGCCCCCTATTCCTCAGAGAAGACCCCCTACCCGGACCTAGGAAATGACTAAACATGAAAGTTAACAAAGCTAGTCAAACATACCAAAAGAGACAACGACCATGGCCTATGTTATCTGTTCGACATGCTCGACCATGAATGATATTATCCGCTAATTGAACTCTCCTGCAAAGAGGACCTCAACAAGCAGAGGGACTAATTGTATGGGCCAAAAATTATCTTAATAAACAACGTCAGCACTAAGAGAGCTTTCGAGGGCTACCACGTATCGTCGGTGTGATTCCAACAAAAGACATATTCAAGGTCAAAGTGATCTGATAAGAGATGAAGGACTAGGTCGAGGAGTCAACAGAGATCAAGGTCGAGGTCGAGTACTCTCCTTAAACAGAGTAATAACGGTTAGTTTTAGGATAAGACTTTAAAGAGAATATTCCAGTAAATATTCTCTGGATCTATACTATCAGGGTTTTGTGGCACATGTCCCCTTATAAATAGAAATTGACATAGTTATAGGGGACATGGAACACTCATTTGTAAGACAACACATTGACATTCTCTGAAGATTCTTGCTTTATTACACACATACAAAATATACCTTTTTCTTGAGATCCTTATCTAACTTTTCTCCCACGATCCAAGGAGAATCCGAATATTCAAAAGCTCGTCAATCATTCATCATTGTCAGAAAGAATACCAAAGAATCTCACCCTTTTTGAGTGACTCGCATGCTTTTATTTACTTAAATGCTATTCATTGCTATTTATTATTATTTAATGATACCTCCTTCACTTTTGGATCATTGAATATAACAGTGTTATCACCATTTAGTACTACTTAGATAACACTAGTATTATCTTGCTACAAAATCGGTTAATATATCTTTTGGATATTAATATTGATAAAATTTGGGCCGTAGCTCCGCCCAACTCTTGCCAAGCTTTAGTCAATGTACGTTATTTCCTTATGAATTGCTTAATTACCAAGTAAGACTTTTTCTTTTGTTATGGTCATATATAACATATCAAACAAAAAATAATTATTATTATGATATTTTGGCTAAGTTACTCATGGATCAATTTGGGCTAACAGTTAACATAACTTTAGATGAGCTGAGTAGACCGAGTCAAGATGGGCTGAGTTCAATAAATGGCTGGTCAGTGACCGGTCTAACCTTGGGCCGGTTAGGAGGGCCATATTTTTCTGGGCCAATTTTGACACCTCTACATATTATAGAAAAATATTAGAAATTATCAGATTTACAATTAATAATAAAAAAATAGCGACTGTTTTAAAAGTAGTCGAAATTTGACTACTTTTTCGTGTAAAGATAAATTCTGAACAAAAACACCCATAAAAATACGTAAAATTTCCACCATAATATGCTAGAGTTCGAATTTTTTACATATGGGACTCCAACATAATGTGCCGGAGTTCCAACATAATTTGCTAGAAGTTTATAAGCAGGAGCTCCATAATATATTATGATGGAACTTTCCGTATTTTAGCTAAAATGGTGGCTATTTTTTTGATGACTTTGCAAATGCTGGCTATTTTTTGATTACCAATCCAAAAACTGGCTAGCTCATGCTATTTTTACACATATTATGGTAGAAGAAAATAAAACACAATATCCCTTTCTGCGCACTTCCGTTCGTGATGTGCTAATAGTTCCTGCTTTAGTTGTAACTTCGGAAAGACGGAAAGTGCATCTAATAAAGAATGCGAAATGGCTTCCCGGCCACTTAAACTTGCATCAGTTTGTAAAGCCGATATATAAACTTTTGGGTTTCCCATTTGAACATCTTTACTTGAGAAAATGGCTACTAATAAACACCTTTGACCGTTGACTATGCTTATGTGGCAGTGTTATAGCTGATGTGGTCAATTGCGTGTTAATCACAATTATAAAGCGCGTTAATACAGTAAAATTTAATTAAAAAAAAAGATCCATCTCTATTTATTCCTCCCCGTACCCTTACCCCTACCTCTTCCTTTTCTTCACTCATGTTACCTCCCCCCCCCCCCCCCTCCATTTCTCTTCTTCTTCTTTTTCCCTCTCTTCCTCCTCTATTTCAAATTGAGTCCATAACAAAAAATTTTATAAATCAGACTCCAAAGCTCCATATTAAACCGCCATATTTGTTTAATCTTTAATTTTTCACTATCAATCACACTCCAAAGCTCTGTATTAGAGAAAAGTCTACACCCATTATCATAAAAATAAACCCATCGAATTAAGGAAGATGGAAAAATCTAGTCTGATTTTGTAGTATGAATGGGTTAAAAAAAATTGAAAAACAAATAGTCGCTGCTTTCTAATTTGCTGAAATTATTTTCTGATTTGTTGGGAAAAATTGGGTCTGATTTCGATCATGGTCGCTGCTTTCTGATTTGCTGATTTGTTGGGAAAAGTTGGGTCGGATTTCAATCATGGTAAAAGTTATTCATTGTTTCATGATTTTTCTCTTTGATCTTTGGAGGTGGCGATTTTTGTCTTTTAGTTTGGGTGATATTTTCCTTGTAATTTTGGGTGGTAAAAAGTTTTGCAGATGGTTCATATTTTCTTGGTGAGAAGATGATAAACAATGAAAGTGAAAGGTATTGGGTGGGATAGAAAAAAGACAATCGCCGGAGCCGTTGCCGATGATAAAATCTAAAGTTTTTCAAATTGATTCCCAGTTCGCTAAGGTTTTTTCCGGCGGGTTCTGAGGGGGTGGAAGGGATGTGTAGAAAAAATTAATTTGATAAAACAAAAAAATGGGACCTTGAACATACAGATGTCAACAAATATGAATGAATGGATGATGTGGCTATACAAAATATTAAATTAAATCCATGTCAGCAGCAATTGAACAACGCGCACCATTACAAGTGTTTATTAGTAGCCATTTTTTCAAGTAAAGGTGTTCAAATGAAAAACCTAAGAGTTCACATATCGGCTTTATAAACCGATGCCAATAAAGAAAGAATACAACTTGGACAAAGATTGTCCAATCATCTGTTTCAAAGATCAGAGTGTGTGTAGAAGTATGAATGAGTTAAGAGATAATGTCAAATGACTCGGATTCACAAGACGAATTGACCATGTCAAAGGTCGAAGTCTTGAAGATATGCTTGGTTTAAATGATCAGTCAAAGAAATAGATATTCAATTGTAAGATTCTAACTATGAAATATTGTCGAATTATTTGCTTCAAATTTCAATTTATAATACTTTCAAATTGTAATTAGCTCCTTTTTCGAGGTTAAAACTCTCTTCCAAATTCTGGGAAAGCCCGACCCGACCCATTAACAAAGAGGATTGGACCTAATAAGCCAGTGTCCCACATTTGAATGGCCCCTGGTCCGGGGATGGCTCAATCACTTTAACCTAAAAGCCGCCCATTTAATCGCTTAAATTAAAATTAACCGACAAATATATATTATATGTATAATTCATGTATAATATCTACAAATATATATATATGTAATCGATATACTATAATTTATGTATGTTGATTAGAAAAAGTAAATAGTAAATTCAGCTGACTATTTATGTAAAAATCTCCATCGTTTGATCTTCTTTTACGAGCAATTCGTAAGTGTAAGTCCAAAGTCCACGATCTTTTCTCATGGTTCTTAATTTATTTCTTATTTCTCTTTCTTAACACTCGTCGTAATATTTAAAGTATAAATTGTCCAACGAGCTCATGTTGTCCATCTATTAAAATCACTAAAGCTGGTAATGGGGCTTAAATGTAGGAAAACCCCTTAAATGTAGGGGAATTACCAGCTATGTCTATTTATAAGTAGTTCATTACAAAAATTGGTCAATTGGTAAAATATTACTAATATTAGCCAAATTAGCCAATTAGCTATTTGTAGCAAAAAAATATCAAATTTTTGCTTTATTTTGAGTGGGTGTTATTAGAATAGATTGGGCACAACTTAAGGAGCTTGAATCTCAATTTTGGGATGGTTTGGTGAAGTTTTGAGGTGGTTTGAATTAAAAATTCGAAGTAAAAGCTGAACATGAAAAAAAATGATATGTGTATCACACTATATATCATTTGTGTATCACATATGTATCATATTTGTATCAATTGTGTATCACATGTATATCCATGTATACCTGTGTGTGAGATACATGTTTGATACATGTGTCGCAGAAGACTTTTTTGAACTCGATTTAATTATGAATTTTGATACAAAACTAGTCCAAATCACCTCCAATCTTCCTCAAATTTTGTATATTGACTTATCTATATATTTTCAATGAATTTCAACTATACCCATTGAAAAAATTTCTTTTTTATTTAGATTTTTGGAATATTGTATAGATTTTTGTATTTCATCACCTTATTTGCTAACCCGTCCATGAAATTTCCTTTCCGTCTTGTATCTAATGTTGCTAATCACGCTTAAAAATATGAAAGGTGATTTTTGCATGTGATTCTTTGAGAGAAAGAACCCTATTATTTGGTTTTTCAATTTTTGTTAGCTAGTTTTGGTAAGTTTATGACTAATGGCTAGAGGTTGGTAAGTTGAAATTTATTTGGGACATTTGTGTAAGTTTTCCTTAAATGTATTACTCCTGAAATAGAATAAAAGCTTTAGGCAACATTCGACTACTTTGAAAAACATTATATTATGGCCTCTAATATTATTTTCAGTAAAAGTTAATTATATTAAACATAATACGTAAGATGAATTAACTAACTGTTCATTTGGTGAATCAATCTAGTTAATTGATCATTTGAATAAGTTACATGGATAAATTTGGGAATTGGGATTAAGGAAAAATGGGCTAAAATTTGAAAGAGAGTGGTCAAAAGTGCAACATCAAGGCCAATTGAGAGGGCTGCCGGGGGAAGAACAGAAACGACGTAGTGTAGGCCAAACTACGTCATTTTGTTTAAGTCTCAAATATTAAATCTCATCCATCCAATGATCTTTGATCCAACGGTCCATGTTCAATACCTCTAGTAGGTATATAAGGTTCAAAAATTAGATTTTTGGCTCATTTACCTAAAATTCAAACCCTAGCTTCTCTCTCTTCACTCTTTCTTCCTCCGCCGCTGCTGCCCTTCCCCACGGCAGCGTCGCCCACTGACCACTCCCAAACACCCTCAAATTCTCACCATATAATCTCCACAACCTCCTCTTTCCATATCTTCAAACAAAATCCTTCAAAACCCCCTCAAGCTTCACAAATAGTAGATCTAAGAAACCCCACCTGCCACTTTTTTCTTAAAGTCGTCAAGATTAAGCCACCCTCTCCACCAAATTTTTACATACATAGATAAAGCTCAGCGGGGGCTATCTATTCATATTGCTTTTGACCCGATCTCCGACGAAGCTGCCGTCCGGCCACCCCACTACCGATCCGCCACCGGCAGCCACCAAAGACGCACTGAATCTTCCTCTTTTTGTCTGTATTCCAACCACGAGCAAGATTTTATTGTTGACTACACTGAAATCGAACTTGAGTTCGCTAAAGTTTAAATGTTTCGGTGTTTATCAACAATAAGAGCTTGCTCGGGATAGAACACTTCTCGAACCGCCACCACTGCCACTGTCCCGCCATTGCCCGGGTGTCGAGTTTGGTAAAATTCCTAATCCTTTTCTCTTTGTCTCAGATTTTCTGTTTTTCTTATTTGATTTGTTAGTTTGTTAGGTTTATGTTCCGATAATGATCGATCCCCTACTTCTTATAGTATTGTTTCTGATTTCGACACTCAGTTAGTTTTGTTATGATTAATAACTTTACTATAATACGTGTTTTGCCTAATCGTAGATTTTTATTTTTTCCCTTGGATTGATCATATCAACATTAGTTTAATTGGCTAAGTTGAATGCTGAATTTTCTGCTATTACATTGGTTTGAATTGGTTAGTTAGTTTGATATTAGTTTGTGAAGGGTAAAAGGTAAATGATGAAGTAGGATACATATTTGGTTTACTTTTTACTGTTTGTGGACTATTTGGAGTACAATACTCCAAACATTGTTCATAGTTGGTAAAAGTTTATCTTTTGGACAGATTTTTTACCAAAGAATCTGTCCTTTGAATAGTTTGGACATCTTTTTGGTGAAAAATCTGTCCATTGGACAGATTGGTAATAATAATCAAGGTCTTCCCTTTTCTATAAATAGAGGGTCGTTCTTTCACTTAAAAAAAACACACACACTCTATCATATACATGTTGAGAGATCATCTTTTACATTCTAAAAAAGACACATATCTTTGAGAAAATCAGCAGCTTAATAGATATAGCAAGCTGAAATTTCAGAGCATTGTTAGTATTATTTGAGTATTAAATCTTTCACAAAAAATAGAAAGAATCTTTTGGGAAATTTACGGAGTTACTAGCTTCTAGTTTCTAGTGCTTCTTGCTGGGTTTTTCTGGGGTATTCTTGGGTGCTGCTACTGTTGATTTGCTACTGTTTCGCTATCACTGTTGCTACAATCTCAGTTCACGTTGTTGGTACTTTTTTTGCTATCCAGGTAAATTCCTCAATTGATGCTGTAATCCTATATCCAAGAATGAATGATAAAAATGAGATAATTTAAGCTTCTTTAGTTTATTTCCATGCCTCCATTAAGTCCTGCTCCTTATGATGATCGACCCATGTATGGAACATTTGTAATTAAATAGTTCTAGTTTCCTTATTTCCTTGTCAAGTTGTTAGAGCTGCGGATATAAGTTATGTTAGGTGTGTGTGAATTACTTCCTATCCGTTTCTTTTTATTCATATTGTTTGTGTTGTTCTGGAAATCAACATGTGAATTTTAGTTGTGAAAATTGCTTAAATTTATAAATTTGAAGTAGAGTTTAGTTTTTATCTCATGTGCTGGAAATAATAATTGTAAAGTTAGTTGAAGGAAGACAGTAATGCATCAGTTGAGTTATTTAAAATAAGTATTCTCCCAATTGTTTGTGTCCAAGTTAAAGTTTCAGTAGCAAGCAAGTCTTGGTTGGTTCTTCTAGATTTAGTTCTATTCTCGTTACTAACTTGATGTCATATAGACCTATTAGTGTGATTTCAGCTGTTGTCTCATAAAAAGAAAAATCGACTTTAGTCTTAAATCACATGTCTTCACATATTTAGCTCTAAGATTTGAGACATTTAACTCTAGTGTAAAAATGAAAAATAGTTATGACAACTTGAGGCTTTAAACAATTTGGAATTCAATTATGTCCAACAATTGGTCCAATGCCCATTTAATTTCAAAGGGAGCCAGCAACCCCAGCGGCTACAATAGTTGGGTTTAATGCCCTTGATGACTTAAAACGGGCTAGAAATTCGAATATAAATAAGATGGCCCGATATATTCAACAAAAAATCAATTTTTTCTTGTAACTTAATCATCTTAATAATTAATTTAAAATGCTAGGCCACTACTAGAGGCGCTTTAGTTTTTTCATTCACGGAATCGCTTGCGTAGCGTGATGTTTAACATTCAGTAAATTAATTCAATAATCTTATATTGTATCTAATAGTTTTAATTAATTTTTAAATTTAATTAATACTTTGCTAAAATTGTGGATTCGCTTGCGTAGCGTGATGTTGACATTTAATCAATTTCAAAATTAATTTCCTCAAATGGAGTAATTCTTACGAAAAGTACTGATGTACTAATAATTCTTTCATGACTGCGGATTTGCTTGCGTAGCGCGGTTATGACAAAATTAATAAAATTCGTTTTGGCCGCGCATTCGCTTGCGTGGTGTGGTTAGGAAAAGCTAATAATATTCGAATCTTTCTTTGATAGATTTAATAACTAATAGCTGATAGGTAAATCACAGAAATCCAATAAAACACAGTTTGTCCAAAATTAATATAAGCCAAATGTAGTCAATAAAGCGACCTTGCTAGAACCACGGAACTTGGGGAATGCCTTACACCTTCTCTCGGTCAATAGAATTCCTTATCCGGACTTTGTTTTCGTAGACCAATAGTAATAGAGTCAAACCTTCCTTTGACTAGAGATTCAAATAAAAGGTGACTTGGAACACCCAAATATCAATTCCAAGTGGCGACTCTGAACAATAAAATAATCTCTATTTCAAGTTTGTCACTTTAGTTGGAAAAACTCTTTGACCCACAATCCATAATATATACATATCTTTTTGGGGTAGAAAAGGGGTGTGACAGCAAGGTGTGCAAATTATTGTACGCAGGAGAGAAACGATAACAGAGAAAAGAGAATGCCAAGGATGAGAGTGAAGAGCATATCACACATATAGCGAAAGATGACTGCTTGCAACCAGGTACGGATGCGTACGACTTCAATTGAACCGATAACTTTTGATGCGGAGCATAAATTTATGTGTAAAACATTAGTGAAATAGCAATAAATAATATGAACGCATAACTTTAAAAATATAATAGGTTCCATGTTAAGAATCATCAAAGTTGAACTCATAAAGTTTAAATCCTAGATTTGTGCAACCCATGCAAAAAGGCTTCTCTCTCTTTCTCTTATTTTTGAAATCATGTATCTTAGCTAATTAAATAAGCCCTCGAAAATGGTCCAGGCAAGAAGAGAAAATGGTCTTGCATGAAAGAGAAGAGCTTGTCAAGTTAGCTAAAGATGACCTGCCTAAAACCAATATAAGGAAAGGACACCATTAATGGTGTAAAGACCTTTCCAAATGGTGCAGGCAAGTCATCCTTGGCTACCAAATAAGACTCTTCTTATCATGTTAGACTTCTCCTCTGTTGTAACGACCCGGCCGGTTGTTTTAAGAGTTAGAGCCCCAACCCCCTATTAAATGCTTCCCTCGTACCTATTTCCCCTATTGTGACTTGCTGGAAAATTCATTTTGGTTTTTGAAGTGTTTTGGGACACTTAGTCTCTAAATGGAGGTTTAAGCTTTAAGATTTGGACAGTAGTTGGAACAGTGTGAAGACGGCTACGGAATGGAATTCCATAGATTCTATTAGCTTCGTTGGGTGATTTTTGGGCTTAGAGGCTTGTCCGGATTGTGTTTTGGAGGCCCGTAGCTCATTTAGGCTTGAAATGGCAAAAGTCGAGTTTTTGGAATTTTGGACCGGTAGTGGAATATTTGATATCAGGGTCGGATTCCAATTTCGAAAGTTGGAGTAGGCCTGTAGTATTGAGTATGACTTGTGTGCAAAATTTGGGGTCAATCGGATGTGGTTTGGTTGGTTTCGGCATCGATTGTTGAATTTGGAAGTTTCAAGCTCTTTAAGTTTGAATTGGAGGGTGATTCGTGATTTTTGCATTGTTTGATGTGATTTGAAGGCTCGACTAAGTTCGTATGGTATTTTAGGATTGGTTGGTATGTTTGATTGAGGTTCCGGGGGACCTCGGGTGTGTTCCAGATGATCAACGGGTCATTTTTGGACTTAGAAGCATAGCAGATTTTTCTGGTGTTCTCAAGCTAGTTTCCTTCATCGCGTTCGCGTGAGAAGGCTCGCGATCGCGTAGATCATCTGAGAGACCAGCTAAGTTTGTTCTTCGCGTTCGCTAAGACGGGGACGCGATCGCGTAAGTTTATCAGGTTATGCATCGCGAACGCGTAGGCTAGGTCGCGTTCGCGTAGTGTTAAGTGGACCTAAGCTGGGCCTCGCATTAGCGAACGCGTTGTATGGTTTGCAATTGCGTAAGTTTAAGAGTTAGAACATCGCGTTCGCGTGGGGTTTTACGCCTTAGCGTAGAGTAAATTTATGAGGCAGCGAAGTAGTTCTTCGCGATCGCGATTAAGAAATCACTAGGCAGTATTAAACATTTCAAAAACGAGGGTTTGGCCATTTTCTTTAAAACTTGAGTTTGGGAGATCGGATTTGGACCAGATTTTGAGGGATTTTCAGAGATATCAATTGGGTAGTGATTGTTAACTTGATTTTTGTTATATCCCACTAATCTATCATTAATTTTATCAATTAATTTCGGATTTGGGTAAAATATTGGGAAAAATGGAAAGACGTTCTTCAACTAAGATTTCGAGTTTTGATTGGGATTTTGTCATTGGATTTGGATAATTTTGGTACGAGTGAACTCGTGAGTAAATGAGTGTCATAATTTATGACTTTTACCCGATTATGAGACGTGGGCCCGGGGAGGCTTTTTGGGCATTTTTCTAATTTCTTTCCTTAGCTTTGATTTTGTTAGCTAGATTAGTTTCTTGTAGCTATATTTATGTTATGTAATTGGTTTTGGCTAGATTTGAGCCATTCAAAGTCGGATATTCGTGGAAAGAGCATTGTTTCGGATTGATTGAGCTTGGTTCGAGGTAAGTGGCTTGCCTAACCTTGTGTGGGGAACTCCCCTTAGGATTTGGTTCTGTTTGATATATGAGCGATGTGTACGTGAAGTGACGAGTACCTACACGGGCTATTTGTTGTAAAACTCCATTTTTTCACTAAGTCATGACCCGTTTTCTCCTTGTTTGAACTACACTAGCATACATACTATCCTGTTTAGATTAGAAAAGCATGCCTACGTGTTTTAACTGCCTATTTGAACTCTGTGCAGCATGTTTAGTAAAATTTCCTGTTTTCTTTGATTTGAACTTAGTCTATACTGTAGGTTCTCTTGCTGTGATCGTTGTTTATATTGGTTGAGCTGTATATTTACTTTGGGACAACGGAACGCTATTCCGGGAGATCCCCCTATATTGCATATTTACTTTGGGACTACGGAACGGTATTTCGGGAGATCCCCAAATACTGCATATTTACTTTGGGACTACGGAACGGTATTCCGGGAGATCCCCCTGCACATTTACGTTTGGGACTACGGGACGGTATCCCAGGAAATCCCCTGTCGTTATCATCGTGTTATGAGTTGTTGCTTTCACTGATCCTATTCCTTTTAGATTTCCGTAGTTACTTTTATTGTGATACTTCATTCTGTTTTATTTCATTATATTTATACCAGTAGGGCCCTGACCTGATCTCGTCACTATTCGACCGAGGTTAGGCTTGGCACTTACTGGGTACCGTTGTGGTGTACTCATGCCCTTTCCTACACATGTTTTTTGTGTGCAGATCCAGGTTCATCGTACCAGCCTCATCACTAGTTGCAGTCGCTGCTGCTTGTTGGAGATTTCAAGGTACATCAGCTCGCGCCCACAGATCCTTGGAGTACCACTCTATCCCCCTATGTTCATTTCTCTTTCTTTCTGTAGAGTTGTTGTATAGAACAGTTAAAACTTCTTAGTAGCTTGTGGCTTGCGAGTTTCCGGATTATGGGTATTGTTCGGTACATTTCTGAAGTGATAATTGTATATGCCGAGAGACATTTAGTTGCTTATTCGATAATTGTTACCGTTAGTAGTTAATGTTCATGCTTTTGTTTTATTTTCCGCAATGTGTTAGGCTTACCTAGTCATAGAGACCAGGTGCCGTCACAATAGTTCACGGAGGAAGAAATTGGATCGTGACATCTGTCTTCTTATGTCTCGATAAAGAACAGTCTGGTGCACGAAGCATCCCGGACTCAGGTGGTCCGAGGCCACATTCCAAGGGATATAACGTAGACAGCCTACACTAACGCCAACAAAAGTAGTTGATTCCATGGGTCGAATTCGTAACATATAGGTCACATTGATATAACTTTACCATTACTGTAAGGTTCCCCTTCTCTGTGTTATCTCTTGATCTCATGCTAAATTAACAAAAGAAAAAGTCTAGCATGAAAGAGAAGAGCATGTCAAGATAGCCAAGGAGACCAAGCAAAAAGGCCACACATTATTAATTGGTGTAATCAAACACCTTTTTCAAATAACGGTGCATGCAAGTCATCCTTGGCTACTAAACAAATATGACTCTCCTCTTCATGTAAGATCTCTCTTCTTTATTGAGATCGTGATTACTATATGGATAGTTAGCCATGTATTTATAGCCATAGCAAAAGAACTAAGCATCTCTCTGGCATATAGTTGCTATATGTTTTTTCCTCTTTATTTCATTGACTTTGTTCTCTTTAGCTACATTATTTGACTTCCGAAATAGGAATAAGTTCTTTTCATTTGCAAGAGCACTTGCTCTCAATTTATCTCCAACCAATTCTTTTAGGGGGGAATGTATTGAATCCCATGCCATATAACGATACGCGGTGGACTAAAGCGTATCAAGCACATTAATTGACTGTTGGAAATAGTGTCCACCCATTACTAGTGCTCTAAAAGCTCTATAGGTTTAGAATTTGGTATACAAGATTCGTCCAATGTATTATGAGGATCATCGCCGATCGATAATTTCAATCGTCGTTTAACTAATCTTTCTGCTTCCGCTATAAGGAAATACTCAATCGATATGACAAAGTGTTTTTACTAGTTCCAGTCGCCGTGTTTTTACTATTCATAATGGACCTTACGTGACAGAATCTAAATTAATCGGCCGGTTGGGACACGAAACAAAAAAAAAGAAAGATAATTCCTTGGAATATTGACTCTTATTAAAAGAATCTGGTAAATGGAATGTTGATGAAATCTATGAAACTGAAAAGTACCCCAAAATAATATGGAAAATAAAAATAAAAGTCTCCATGCCACTAAACAAGGCATTGGGAGTGACACATTTATATATGTGCATTGATGTTTATTGCAAAAGAAATTGAAGCATCTTTATTATAGAAAAAAGTCTTGTGTCAAACCCTTTTAACATGAGACTTTAGGGGAATCAAATCTATCTGTCCTGCCCCATTCGAAAACAAGGTCAATCATTATACATATCTGATCGAATTTTCAGCTCATATATAAGAACTAATCAAGAAAAGAAAAAATAAGTAATAAGATATAGCCTTCTAAATATGGCTAATTATGAGTATCAAAATATGTTGTTCTATAGAAGCTTTTACATGGATACGTGCAATTGTATGAACTCAATTTTATATAGTATTTTTTGTAGTATCGACACGCTCGACATAAGTAGGATTATTGGCGGAGTTAGAATTTTCACTAAGTAGATTTACCATATAAAGAAGTAAATATACGAAGAAATTGTCAGAATCACATCTATTATATTAACATAAATATTTCATTGACCTTATAATAAAATATAATTTTTTGATGAATGGAATTCGGATGAACTCCATTGCGCCTCCCGACTGAGTAGGACAAAGACATGTACAGGATGAGTGACAGAATAATTTCGTTCGATATTTCAACTATTTTTACTCAAATTGAATTGATGTCCTTTCTATATTTAGAGAAAAGCTATATATTCTTAGGTGTTGTGAAACAAGAACCGAGCTAGCTTGTTAAACCCAAAAAACTGTCAATTTAATTCAAGAGAAGATGTTTAGGATATGGTCTAAGGCCATAATAAATTATAAATGAATTTTACGTATAGTATATATCTGATGACTTTTTTTAATTTAAGAAATTAAGTGGGTGGCTATTTGGATTATTCTTCTACATTATTCTCCCCCATCATTCCTAGTTTAACTAGATAGTGTTGGCCTGTGCCCAAGCACATGCCCAATAGCTGTCACGACCCGGATTTTCTACCCTCGAGAGTCGTGATGGCACCTACTCGTAGAAGCTAGGCAAGCCAAATTTAATTACTTTTTCATTAATAACATAATTCCTTTTAACCATTATCGGCAATAATACAAGCAATGAAATTAATTAATAAGCAGAAGTCTCAATATTATAGAAACCTGAATAAATATGCGGAAAAATCTCAACAAAAGCCTCTACCCAAGACTGGTGTCACAGTTTCACTGACGGTCTAAGGAATACTACACATAAAGGTCTGAAAGAAATAACTCGACACTGTCTCCAGGAGTACATGAAAGAAACAGGAATATAGACGAAAGGAGACGCCAGTGCCTGCGAACGCCTGCAAGGCTACCTCGGGTCTCGCTGGGCTGAAAGCCTACTCCCACACTACTGCTGTCGCTGCCCAAAGCCTGGATCTGTGCAAAATAGCACAGAGTGTAGTATCAGTACAACCGACCCCATGTGCTGGTAAGTGCCTAGCCTAACCCCGGCGAAGTAGTGACGAGGCTAGGACCAGACCACCAAATAACCTGAGCAGACATATATACAAGTACAACGGAGACGTAGCAAGAAAATTACAATTTAAGATAGGGAAGGGAGCATACTTCAAGGGCAACAGTTAGAAATAGAATTTCAGGAATAATAAAGCGTACATCTACAAATTTAACTTCTAGCAGTAAATGAAGAGATAAGGCAACTTTCATATTCAACTCATCTTGTTGCAGGCGTGCAACCCGATCCCATTTCTCAATATCTCGTGGTAGGCGTACCACCCGCTCCCATTTCAATATCACTCGTGGTAGGCGTACCACCCGCTCCCATTTCAATAAATCAACAGTTCCTCTAAAAGAAAATTTACTCTAACAAACGCAACAATTAATACGAGTTCATAAGACAACAAGTACACAAAATTTATGATTTACTAAGGAAAACAAATAATGACAAATAGCAATTAATTGTGGATTATAAGGGGGCAATTAGGTAATTTAGTAATTTATATGTTGAATGTCATTAGGTCACATAATCATGTAGCAATTAAGGCATAAATTCAAGACATAACGTTGCGCAAGGACACCTTGGTTCAATAATAACAAGTAACACGAGAAAGGGAAATGTCAACATAAATAATCACAGAAATAATGGAATAAGATGCACTTGAGCTGATAACAACAAGAAAATCAGTAAATAGTAGTGAAGGACAACATAACTCAATTATCAGCAAAGAAATCAGGAAAATCAAAGACAAATGCATGGCATAACCCTTCGTGCTTTTACTCTCATCCTCACCAAGCAATTAGAATAACAAAATGTGCACGGCATCACCCTTCGTGCTTTTACTCTCTTTCCTCACATATAATCAATAGAATTGGCACGGAATGGTACATCGTGCGACACGGCATCACCCTTCGTGCTTTACACTCTTTCCTCACAATAGCAAACAATGCACGGCATCACCCATCGTGCTTTACACTCTTTCCTCACAATAAACAAACAATGCACGGCATCACCCTTCGTTCTTTACCCTCTTTCCTCACAATAAACAAACAATGCACGACATCACCCTTCGTGCTTTACTCTCTTCCTCACCCAAACAACAATCACAAACAAGGGCAAGGGAATAAATAAATAATAATTTCAATCCTGGCAAGGGAACACAATAAAACAATTAAATTCCGACAAGCGTACAACATCAATAATCTCAACGTCCCGGCAAGGGAAAATATTCAATAATCAACGACGTCCCGGCAAGGGAATAGATCAATAACTCTTTCTCTTTCTTTCACTTTTATCACATAGTTCACATTATCACTCGAGCCAATGCTCCAAAGATTTACTTATCTCATATACCTTCACAATTTGTATTTCAACTCGAACCAACGCTCCACGAAGTTCAAAGATCACAATTTCTTTCACAAGATCTTTACAACATATAGAAGTCATCAATTAAACATGGAAAATATAACAAAATCCCAACTATTCGCAAAACAAGGACTCACGGTCATGCTAGACACCAATGTATAGATACTCGTCACCATGCCTATACATCGTACCCGACAATTAGCAAGTAGCAATTAAGACTCAACTCCTATTCCCTCAAGCTAGGGTTAAACCAAACACTTACCTCGATGTCTTGAGCTCAACTCAAGCCTCAACTATGGCTTTACCCCGTAATTCCACCTCCAATCCGCTCGAATCTAGCCACAAATTACTTAATTACATTAATAAACACTAAATGAATCAATTTGAATGCATAAAAATGAATTTCCCAAAGTTTTTTCCAAAAATTCCAAAATTGCCCCCGGGCCCACGTGGTCAAAACTCGAGGTTCGAACCAAAACCCGGTTACCCATTCCCCCACGAACTCAAATATGTAATTTGTTTTGAAATGGGACCTCAAATTGAGGTCCAAATCCCCAATTTATAGAAAACCTAGGTTCTACCCAAAACCCCCAATTTCTCCCACGAAAATCATTGATTTTAAGTTGAAAACTTGTTAAATGATGTTAATGATTGAAAGAGTTAAGTAAAAAATCGACTTACAAATGATTTGGGATGAAACTTGTTCTAAAAAAATCGCCTAAGGAGTTGTATTTTGAAAGTGGGGTGAAAAATGGCCTAAAATTCGACTAAGTATGAAAAATGCAGGTTGCAGATGTGGGAAATGCGAAGTTGTGTTCGCATTGCGAACCCTGCAGGCTTGAAAAATGCGACATTACTGTTCGCATTTGCGAACTCAGGCCAACCAGGGGACCTTCGCATTTGCGAATTGGGTCTCGCATTTGCGAACCAGTGACCATCGCATTTGCGATGTTTGGGTTCGCATTTGCGAACCTTGGCCGGTCTAGGCTGGTTTCGCATTTGCGAACCAGCCTCCGCATTTGCGATAGCTGGACCTTCGCATTCGCGATCTTTGGCTTCGCAAATGCGAATCCTGCAGATCAGCTGATACCAGATTTTCCAAAATGAGAAATGCAATCTGACACCTATCCAAAACTCACCCGAGCCCTCGGGGCTCCAAACCAAATATACACACAACCTCAATAACATCCTACGGACTTACTCGCGCGATCAAATCGCCAAAAGAACATCAAAAATAACGAATCATACCTCAAAATCCCTAGTTTTTCTAGAAACTTCATAAACATTCAAATTTGGAGTTTTAAGTCCGAAACACGTCAAACAACGTCCAATTTCAACCAATCTTCACAGAAAGCGCTTAAACCATATATAAGACTTGTACCGGGCGCCGGAACCAAAATACGGGCCCTACACCATAGTCTTTTAATCAAATTTCATTTCCAATTTCCTTAATAATGTCAGAAAAACAATTTTACTCAAAAATTCATTTCTCGGGCTTGGGACCTCAGAATTCGATTCCGGGCGTACGCCCAAGTCCCATATTTTCCTAGGGACCCTCCGGGACCGTCAAATCACGGGTCCGGATCCGTTTACCCAAAATGTTGACCGAAGTCAAATTTATTCAAATTAAATATCAAAACTTAGCATTTTTTCTCACAGAATTCATATTTAAGCTTTCCGGCTATGCGCCCGGACTGCGCACGCAAATCGAGGCAACCCTAAATTAGGTTTTCAAGGCCTCGGAAGCACGGAATGAGTATGAAAACAGGTGATGACCCTTTGGGTCGTCACATTCTCCACCTCTAAAACAACCGTTCGTCCTCGAACGGACAGAGGAAGGAAGTACCTGAGTCGGGGAATAGATGAGGATAACGGCTTCGCATATCGGACTCGGACTCCCAGGTCGATGCCTCAGGAGGCTGACCTCTCCACTAAACACGAACCGAAGGGAAACTCTTGAATCTCAACTGACGGACCTGCCGGTCTAGAATAGCTACCGGATCCTCCTCATAAGATAAGTCCTTGTCCAACTGGACAGTGCTAAAATCTAACACGTGGGCTGGATCGCCGTGATACTTCCGAAGCATGGATACATGAAAAACTGGATGCACGCTTGATAAGCTAGGCGGCAATGCAAGTCTGTAAGCCACCTCTCCCACTCGGTCAAGAATCTCGAACGGACCAATGAACCTAGGGCTAGGCTTGCCCTTCTTCCCAAATCTCATCACGCCTTTCATAGGCGACACTCAGAGCAATACTCGCTCACCAACCATGAAAGCTACATCTCGAACCTTACGATCTGCATAGCTATTTTGCCTAGACTGAGCTGAACGAAGCCTATCCTGAATGATCTTGACCTTGTCCAAGGCCTCCTGAACAAAATCTGTACCCAACAACCGAGCCCATCCCGGCTCAAACCATCCAACCGGAGACCGACACCGCCTACCTTATAAAGCCTCATAAGGAGCCATCTGGATGCTCGACTGGTAGCTGTTGTTGTAGGAAAACTCCGCCAAAGGCAAGAACTGATCCCACGAACCTCCAAAGTCAATAACACAAGCTCGAAGCATATCCTCCAAAATCTGAATAGTCCGCTCGGACTGGCCGTCCGTCTGGGGATGAAATGTCGTGCTCAACTCAACCCGTGTGCCCAACTCTCGCTGGACTGCTCCCCAGAAGCGCGAGGTAAACTGCGTACCCCGGTCCGAAATGATAGATACCGAAACACCATGAAGGCGGACAATCTCCCGGATATAAATCTCAGCTAACCTCTCGGATGAATAGGAGACTGCCACAGGAATGAAATGCGCTGACTTGGTCAGCCTATCAACAATGACCCAAACTACATCGAACTTTTTCCGGGTCAACGGAAGTCCAGTAACGAAGTCCATAGTGATCCTCTCCCACTTCCACTCGGGAAGCTCAATCCTCTGAAGTACACCACCAGGCCTCTGATGCTCGTACTTAACCTGCTGACAATTCAAACAACGAGCCACAAATGCTACGATATCCTTCTTCATTCTACGTCACCAATAATGCTGCCGCAAATCCTGATACATGTTCGCGGCGCCCGGATGAATAAATTACCTGGAGCTATGAGCCTCCTCTAAAATCAACTCTCGAAGCCCATCCACATTAGGCACACAAACTCGCCCCTACAATCTCAAAACTCCATCCGCATCTAAGGAAGCCTGGTTGGCACCTCCTTGCTGCACCGTGTCTCTAAGGACACACAAATGGGGTTCATCAAATTGCCGATCACGAATACGCTCCAATAATGAAGAACGAGCGACCGTGCAAGCTAATACTCGGCTAGGCTCAGAAATATCCAGCCTCACAAATCGATTGGCCAAAGCCTGAACATCCAAAGCAAACGGCCTCTGACTGACCGGAATATAATCAAGGCTGCCCATACCGGCTGACTTCCTACTCAAAGCATCGACCACCACATTGGCCTTCCCCGGATGATATAAAATGGTGACATCATAATCCTTCAACAACTCCAACCATCTCCTCTGCCTCAAATTCAACTCCTTTTGCTTGAACAAGTACTAGAGACTCTTGTGGTCAGTGAACACCTCACATGCCACGCCATACAAATAATGCCTCCAAATCTTCAAGGCATGAACAATGGCTGCTAACTCCAAATCATGAACCGGATAATTCTTCTCATGGATCTTCAACTGCCTCGAAGCATAGGCAATGACCTTGCCCTCGTGCATCAACACTGCTCCGAGCCTAATACGGGAAGCATCACAATAAACTGTATAGGGCCCTGAACTTGTGGGCAAAACCAACACCGGTGCCGTGGTCAGAGCTATCTTGAGCTTCTGAAAGCTCGCCTCGCACTCATCCGACCATCTGAACTGGGCACCCTTCTGGGTCAATCTGGTCATCGGGGCTGCAATAGATGAAAATCCCTCCACGAACCGTCTGTAGTAGCCTGCTAACCCCAAGAAACTCCGAATCTCTGTAGCTGATGTTGGTCTAGGCCAGTTCTTGACTGCCTCTATCTTCTTTGGGTCCACCTGAATACCCTCAGCTGATACAACATGACCCAGAAATGCAACCGAACCAACCAGAATTCACACTTCGAGAACGTCGCATATAACTGGCTATCCCTCAGAGTCTGAAGAACCACTCTAAGGTGCTGCTCGTGCTCCTCCTGGCTGCGGGAATATATCAATATATCATCAATGAACACTATCAAGAATGAATCCAAATAAGGCCTGAAAACTCGGTTCATCAAGTCCATGAAAGTTGCTGGGGCATTTGTCAACCCGAATGACATATCCAAGAACTCATAATGCCCATACCGAGTGCGGAAGGCTGTCTTAGGGACATCGGATGCCCTAATCCTCAACTGATGGTAACTAGATCGCAAGTCAATCTTGGAAAATACCCTGGCACCCTGAAGCTGGTCGAACAAATCTTCAATCCTCGGTAGTGGATACTTATTCTTGACCGTTACCTTGTTCAATTGCCGGTAATCAATACAAATCCTCATTGACCCGTCTTTCTTCTTGATAAATAACACCGGCGCACGCCAAAGAGATACACTGGGTCTAATGAAACCCTTCTCAAGCAGATCCTGCAACTGTTCTTTTAACTCCTTCAACTCCGGCGGGGCCATACGATATGGCGGAATGGAAATGGGCTGAGCGCCCGGAACCAGATCAATGCAGAAATCAATATCCCTGTCGGGTGGCATACCCGGCTGGTCTGAAGGAAAAATATCAGGGAACTCACAAACACCGGGCACCGAATCGATAGAGGGAACCTCAGCACTGAAATCCCGAACATAAGCTAAATAAGCCAAACACCCCTTCTCGACCATACGCCGAGCCTTCACATACAATATGACACTGCAGGTAGAATGACCTGGAGTCCCTCTCCACTCTAAACGAGGCATACCCGGTAAAACTAAGGTCACCGCCTTGGCATGGCAGTCCAAAATAGCATGGTAAGGTGATAACCAGTCCATCCTCAATATAATGTCGAAGTCAACCATGTCCAACAGCAACAAATCTACTCAAGTCTCAAGACCTCCAATCACCCCAATACAAGAACGATGGGCTCGATCGACCACAATAGAATCACCCACCGGTGCAGACACATAAACAGGAACACTCAATAAATCGCTAGGCATGACCAGATGAGGCGCAAAATAAAACCGAAGCTTCTCTACTACAAACCAGAACAGTACCTGCACCTCCACCTCTAATACCTTTACCTCCACCTCTCGCATCTCTACCTCCACCTATAATACCTTTACCTCCAAAAAGCTTCCGAAAACGTAGCTGATCTATCACCGGTCTGCTACTGCTCGGCTGAAGAAGCGGCACATGACCTCGCCATTCACGAGAGGACAAGAGTAGAGGTTTCAATTTAGCACTGAGAGAAACAAATCGCACGACAGGAAAGAATAGAAGTGAGACTTTTCCTAACTCTGTAGCCTCTAGGGGATAAATACAGACGTCTCCGTACCGATTCCTCAGATTCTACTAAGCTTGTCTGTGAACTGTGAGACCCATGTAACCTAGAGCTCTGATACCAACTTGTCACGACCTGGATTTTCCACCCTCGGGAGTCGTGATGGCGCCTACTCGTAGAAGCTAGGCAAGCCAAATTTCATTACATTTTCATTAATAACATAATTCCTTTTAACCATTATCGGCAATAATAAAAGCAATGAAATTAATTAATAAGCGGAAGTCTCAATATTATAGAAAACTGAATAAATATGCGGAAAAATCTCAACAAAAGCCTCTACCCAAGACTGGTGTCACAGTTTCACAGACAGTCTAAGGAATACTACACATAAAGGTCTGAAAGAAATAACTCGACACTGTCTCCAGGAGTACATGAAAGAAACAGGAATATAGACGAAAGGAGACGCCAGTTCCTGCGAACGCCTGCAAGGCTACCTCGGGTCTTGCTGGGTTGAAAGCCTACTCCCAAACTACTGCTGCCGATGCCCAAAGCCTGGATCTGTGCAAAATAGCACAGAGTGTAGTATCAGCACAACCGACCCCATGTGCTGGTAAGTGCCTAGCCTAACCCCGGCGAAGTAGTGACGAGACTAGGACCAGACCACCAAATAACCTGAGCAGACATATATACAAGTACAACGGAGACGTAGCAAGAAAATTACAATTTAAGATGGGGAAGGGAGCATACTTCAAGGGCAACAGTTAGAAATAGAATTTCAGGAATAATAAAGCGTACATCTACAAATTTAACTTCTAGCAGTAAATGAAGAGATAAGGCAACTTTCATATTCAACTCATCTTGTTGCAGGCGTGCAACCCGATCCCATTTCTCAATATCTCGTGGTAGGCGTACCACCCGCTCCCATTTCAATATCACTCGTGGTAGGCGTACCACCCGCTCCCATTTCAATAAATCAACAGTTCCTCTAAAAGAAAATTTACTCTAACAAACGCAACAATTAATACGAGTTCATAAGACAACAAGTACACAAAATTTATGATTTACTAAGGAAAACAAATAATGACAAATAACAATTAATTATGGATTATAAGGGGGCAATTAGGCAATTTAGTAATTTATATGTTGAATGTCACGTAGCAATTAGGTCACATAATCATGTAGCAATTAAGGCATAAATTCAAGACATAACGTTGCGCAAGCACACCTTGGTTCAATAATAACAAGTAACACGAGAAAGGGAAATGTCAACGTAAAGTATCACAGAAATAACGGAATAAGACAAGTAATGCACTTGAGCTGATAAAAACAAGAAAATCAGTAAATAGAAGTAAAGGACAACATAACTCAATTATCAGCAAAGAAATCAGGAAAATCAAAGACAAGTGCACGGCATCACCCTTCATGCTTTTACTCTAATCCTCACCAAGCAATTAGAACAACAAAATGTGCACGGCATCACCCTTCGTGCTTTTACTCTCTTTCCTCACATATAATCAATAGAATTGGCACGGAATGGTACATCGTGCGACACGGCATCACCCTTCGTGCTTTACACTCTTTCCTCACAATAGCAAACAATGCACGGCATCACCCTTCGTGCTTTACACTCTTTCCTCACAATAAACAAACAATGCACGTCATCACCCTTCGTGCTTTACTCTCTTCCTCACCCAAACAACAATCACAAACAAGGGCAAGGGAATAAACAAATAATAATAGGAATCCCGGCAAGGGAACACAATAAAACAATTAAATTCCGGGAAGGGTACAACATCAATAATCTAAATGTCCCGGCAAGGGAAAATATTCAATAATCAACGACGTCCCGGCAAGGGAATAGATCAATAACTCTTTCTCTTTCTTTCACTTTTATCACATAGTTCACATTATCACTCGAGCCAATGCTCCAAAGATTTACTTATCTCATTTATCTATACAATTTGTATTTCAACTCGAACCAACGCTCCACGAAGTTCAAAGATCATAATTTCTTTCACAAGATCTTTACAACATAGAGAAGTCATCAATTAAACATGGAAAATATAACAAAATCCCAACTATTCGCAAAATAAGGACTCACGGTCATGCTAGACACCAATGTATAGATACTCGTCACCATGCCTATACATCGTACCCGACAATTAGCAAGTAGCAATTAAGACTCAACTCTTATTCCCTCAAGCTAGGGTTAAACCAAACACTTACTTCGATGCCTTGAGCTCAACTCAAGCCTCAACTATGGCTTTACCCCGTGATTCCACCTCCAATCCGCTCGAATCTAGCCACAAATTACTTAATTACATTAATAAACACTAAATGAATCAATTTGAATGCATAAAAATGAATTTTCCAAAGTTTTTTCCAAAAATTTCAAAATTGCCCCCGGGCCCACGTGGTCAAAACTCGAGGTTCGAACCAAAACCCGGTTACCCATTCCCCCACGAACTCAAATATGTAATTTGTTTTGAAATCGGACCTCAAATTAAGGTCTAAATTCCCAATTTATAGAAAACCTAGGTTCTACCCAAAACCCCCAATTTCTCCCACGAAAATATTTTAAGTTGAAAACATGTTAAATGATGTTAATGATTGAAAGTGTTAAGTAAAAAAATCGACTTACAAATGATTTGGGATGAAACTTGTTCTTGAAAAATCGCCTAAGGAGTTGTATTTTGAAAGTGGGGTGAAAAATGGTCTAAAATTCGACTAAGTATGAAAAATGCAGGTTGCAGATATGGGAAATGCGAAGTTGGGTTCGCAATTGCGAACCCTGCAGGCTTGGAAAATGCGACATTACTGTTCGCATTTGCGAACTCAGGCCAACCAAGGGACCTTCGCATTTGCGAATTGGGTCTCGCATTTGCGAACCAGTGACCATCGCATTTGCGATGTTTGGGTTCGCATTTGCGAACCTTGGCCGGCCTAGGCTGGTTTCGCATTTGCGAACCAGCCTCCGCATTTGCGATAGCTAGACCTTCGCATTTGCGAACTCTGGCTTCGCAAATGCGAATCCTGCAGATCAGCTGATACCAGATTTTCCCAAATGAGAAATGCAATCCGACACCAATCCAAAACTCACCTGAGCCCTCGGGGCTGCAAACCAAATATGCACAAAACCTCAATAACATCCTACGGACTTACTCGCGCGATCAAATCGCCAAACTAACATCAAAAACAACGAATCATACCTCAAAATCCCTAGTTTTTCTTCAAACTTCATAAACTTTAAAATTTGGAGTTTTAAGTCCGAAACACGTCAAAACGACGTCCAATTTCAACCAAACTTCACAGAAAGCGCTTAAACCATATATAAGACTTGTACTGGGCGTCGGAACCAAAATACGGGCCCGATACCACAGTCTTTTTTTCAAATTTCATTTCCAATTTCCTTAATAATTTCAGAAAAAACAATTTTACTCAAAAATTCATTTCTCGGGCTTGGGACCTCGGAATTCGATTCCGGGCGTACGCCCAAGTCCCATATTTTCCTACGGACCCTCCGGGACCATCAAATCACGGGTCCGGGTCCGTTTACCCATAATGTTGACCGAAGTCAAATTTATTCAAATTAATATCAAAATTTAGCATTTTTCTCACAGAATTCATATTTAAGCTTTCCGGCTACGCGCTCGGACTGTGCACGCAAATCGAGGCAACCCTAAATGAGGTTTTCAAGGCCTCGAAAGTACGGAATGAATAAGAAAACAGGTGATGACCCTTTGGGTCGTCACAATAGCCAATATATCATATAATTACTGCATACTATTTACGTTTATTTTGAACAAAATACACTCATGGATGTTGTGTGGCTTCCAACTGAAACATTCTTTACATCCACGTTTGTACCATTAGATGCAAAAGTACGACGTTTCTTACATATATGAGAGTACTATTTACATTTATACTGTTTACATATGGATAAAAAGTGATGCATACCCGTGCTTTGATTAGTCTACTTCTTAGCAGTCTTATAGCTGTAGAAATATGTAGTACTTAATAGTCAAATGTCAGTATCCATATCTAAAACAGACTAAATGCAAACTTCAACGGAGGATGTGGGCACGCTTAATTAGTAACATATTTTCTGTCAAGCACACTCAGTAATATAGTCAATTTTGTAACAAGATAAAAATATTATATGTCTTAGATTGGATAATTCAAAATTTTAAAATGGACCTATAATACACTGTTGCAGATTTTGATGATTAATGACATATCTTTGCAAAAGAAACCAAGAAGACGATAGACATCGGAGCAGCAAGTCAGCTTCCAAATGATAAAGTCCACATAAGTTCAAATTATGATGCTTGATCGAGGAGTTGTTCCATAAATCATTTAAAGAATAAATACTAATTTAAAAGCCATTTCAGATATCTAGTTATGCAATGACTCATTCAAGAGATAGAAGTAAATAATGATCCACCCTGTGAAAAGCATTGCCACCAAACCTAAGAGTGGGTAAAGGAAGATAAAAAGTTTCTGTCAAGTGTACCTATAAGCGCTATGCCAGTTATGCAGTCATTGAATAATACAAATAGTTGCACCAATTGAAGCAAATAGGTCCAGCATTCATTCACCTCATGTAAGCAGTAATTCCATCTAACCAGTGATTTTTGGCCAAATCCGCTGGCATAACTATGATTTAGCATTGATAATTGCAAAATACTTTAAGATTTGGCATAAACAGTTTCAAACAATATAAGTTGCTTTACATTTTTAGCTCTTCAAAAATGGACAAATTCCACTGAATGAGGAGAGACAAACCCGATCTAATGACTAAAAAAGTTAAGAAAAAGCTGCAAGTGCAAGTACACTCTTTGTTTTTAGAATACCAATTCACAAGAACGGGAACAGAACATGACTAATAAAGATCAAAGCAGGCCATTCATGATGCAGGCAACATGAATATTGCGGTGCAGGAGGTAATAATAGACCAGCATCTCTCTCAAAACTGGAGTACCTCTTGTAAATCACCTTTATCATGTTATTTGCAGTGTTAGAATCTAATCAACAGTATTGTACAATTTCTGTTGTAGAGTCAATCACACAATATTTCTAAATCTAAATTAGTTAGGGTCAATTAAACGTCTGTAAGAATAACATAGGAAACCCATTGGGAGAAAAAGTATGACTGACATTATGTGACAGATAGAGAAACCACTGTGCAACTTAAGTGTCTCATTCCAAAACTGTCCCAATGGGGTGTGTTGACCAGCATAGACAGCTGAGGCAGCAATTATCAGTGGAGACTGGAGAGTAGACAATGGTAGCATAATTCATAAATCCCAGCTTAGTCAGAAAATTTATCTAAGTTCTCCATTTCTTGTAAGTTCAAGCAGTCAATTAGTACCATAAACTCAATAGTGTCACAAATAACAACGAATTTCAAAGGACTTACTTCTAATCAGGTGTGGAAGCAGAAGCTTTATGAAGTCGTGAGGAACATGTAATATATTGGAACTGTTGAGAAACATCCCAATATTGCAAGAATTTATTTTTCATAGGCAAGACCTGACATGTATGTATGTTCTGTGAGAGATGTACACAAAATCATTAACCTGAACGACAAATTAACATTAGGAATGTTCCTAGAATGGATACCTCTGTATGCCTCTTCCTATCATATCTTAATACTCACCCATCATTTTGCTTATCTATTCTCATTGGAAGAGTGTGCTTTCTGTCTAGCTTTTGTAAAGGTCAAATTCTTGTATAAAACACCTAGAAACAGAAAGTACAAGAGTTAGTACTGTGATTTGTTGAAAAATATTGGACTAATTGGTCAAATCTGAAAGCACTTTCAACTTAAGAGGGTTCATATCTTATGAAGAAAGGAATGCCCGGATGACAGAAGAAATTATATAGAAATAATAAAATTACAATCTTCTGATCAATGCTTAAATAGCTTGCACGATCATAAGAGATCATCCACCATTTCCTTGGTCAGAATTATCGGCTCCTTTAAAGCTTTCAAATTTTAGAGGCGAAACCACGCCTGTGTCGATGCCCCCTTTTTCTAAAGGCGAAATCGGGTTTATGACATTTGGCCGGACAACTCTTTTGCTTTTGGGAATTGGGTTTGAGATTTGGAAGAGTCGCCACCTAATGATTAAGTGCATTAGGACACTAAGAAGGAAATGAAAAGAAGAAGAACCAGAGAATGGGTAAGGGCTTGAAATTATCTCGGGGGAAGGTGTTAGGCACCCCCCAAGATCCACTAGTGTGGTTCCCGGCCATGCTACAATTGTGACTTTAAATATAAACAACAAATAAACATACAAGACAATTCTCACATAACGATTGCAAGTAGGGGAAGTATAAAAGTTAAATAATCGAGCTGAAATTTGGGACTAGGCAATTTCATAATTTATTTAAAGAATATACAAGTGCAGAAAAATGGGGGGTCAAGTAATTGATACAAATAATCAAACAAAGGGATGAAATAGGGCGGAAACTTGGGAGAGAAAAAAAACAGTACTTGGACATTTAAAGAGATTTTTAAATGATTAAAGTGAAGGACAAGGTTTAAAAGAAGTGAAAACTGACAATTTTAAAAATTCTGAAAGAAAGAAGTAAACACATAAAGAGGGAGGAGGTCCTAGGCTTAAAAATAACATGGATCACACACGCAACACCCGGTAACCAATTATACACGTGGTGTTATCGCGTGATCATCATATCCATGTCTACCCTTACCCACCCCGTTGAGGTACTAAAGCGCGGAATGGTCTCGTTACTTATTGCATGCTACTACCCGCCCCGATCCTATCAGTCCCGGAGGCAGTTGGGACTACTAATCCTAGAGGGAAGGGATATTGGCTTTTGAAGTTTAAAAAGGACAAAATCTAGTGCGACTAACAAAACACATAAGAGCAGTTAAGGGGAAAAACACATAGCAGTTAAGGCTCAAATAGGCCTCCTCATTCAAAGCAGAAATTGTTTAGCATGACTTACAAGTACTGGTTAGGTCTTTAATTAAACTTACGTAAAGGGGGTGGCTGATTTATTACATATTTTCAGATAAGAAGTCCGAATAAGGCCTGCCTGCTGATTGTAATTATTAAAGACTGGTGTAATTAATTGAGTACCTAATGGTTTGCCTAGGTGAAACCTATAGGCATGATATCTAACAAGGTCAAACATACTGATTTTAAAGGAGATTACTGACTTTAGAAATAAACCAATTCTGCGGATGTTAACAACATTATTACTGATTTTAGACTTTGAGGATGAATCAGATTTAAACGATTGCTCCTATAGGCATGGATTCTAAGCGTTATTGATTTTAAAATGGTTATGTAAGTGCAGGAATTCTATGAGCATGGTATTTAGGATGCAATTGATTATTCTTTAACCTATGGATTGTTTGCCTAATGACATGTGTATATGCAGAAGTGCAGAAAACTTATAGACATGATTTCTATATGCAGAAGTGCAGAAAACTTATAGACATGATGTCTAATGAAATGCATAACTTATAGGCAGGATTTCTAATGCAGTAATGAAACAACTTATAGGCAGGATTTCCAATGCAGTAATAAAACAACTTTTAGGTAGGATTTCTATATGTAGATGCATAACCGAAAAACAGGCTGTGATTGCAGAAATAAATACCTAAAGCATAATGTCTACCCACATGCATAACATGAGTGACCCTCCCCTTTTCACTATACACCCCCATAAGTTATTACAAATTATTACAACCGAATGAATCAAGAAAAATAAAAAATTACATCAGAAATTAAAGTTCCAACCAAGGAGAGCCTAATTCAGACTCCTAGTCTGAAACATGAAATAAATCAACTTCCAAAGATCAGATTTTCAAAGCCTTTCTCATCCTTTGGGTGTGTCAAAGTTCCAAGGAGCTTTATGAACTCCAGGCAGTGCTTACACCCAATTACATTTGCAGGATCAGATTATAGTGTAGTGTGGAAGGGCCAGCCCTCAAATGTCCAAGTTCAGAGGGAACTCAAGGTCCCCAAGGCAAGGCTCATAGGAGGGGGACAGAACTTAGAGTCTAAGAATAAGTGTAAGTGCAATAGAGGGGGAATTAGGGAAAGCCATGACAGACTAGTGGTCATGCCCAGCAATTAGGATGCTGGCATACCCCTGACCAGCCTGTCAGCTTGAATTTGGGAGTTAAGACCTATTGAAGGTCATATTCTGACCTGGGCAGTAATTTGGATACTGCCAGGCCACGAACTTTAACTCAGCACACAAAAGGGAATGGGGGTATGGAGGACTTATAACAAGCAGTAAACATAAAAGCAAGTAATATACAGAACATGAGCAACAAGGTAGACAGGAATAGATGTGATGACCCAAAGGGTCATCACTTGTTTTCCCTTTCATTCCGTGCTTCCGAGGCCATGAAAACCTCATTTTTACTTGCCTCGATTTGCGTGCGCAGTGCGGGCGCGTAGCCGGAAAGCTTAAATATGAATTCTGTGTAAAAATTGATGAATGTTGATATTAATATGATTAAAGTTGACTTTGGTCAATATTTTGAGTAAACGGACCCAGACCCGTGATCTGATGGTCCCGGAGGGTCCGTAGAAAAATATGGGACTTGGGCGTATGCCCAGAATCGAATTCCGAGATCCCAAGTCCGAGAAATAAATTTTTGTGTGAAATTGTTTTCTGAAATTAATTAAGGAAAATGGAATGGAAATTTGATCAGAAGGCTATGGTATCGGGCTCGTATTTTGGTTCCGACGCCCGGTACAAGTCTTATATGTGATGTAAGCGCTTTCTGTAAAGTTTGGTTGGAAACGAACGTCATTTGACGTGTTTCGGACTTAAAAAAATGGAAAATTTGTGTTTTATGAAAAGTTGGAAGAAATCATGTGATTTTAGGCTTGATTCTAGGTATATGATGTTATTTTGGCGATTTGATCGCACGAGTAAGTCCGTAGGATGTTTTTGAGGTTGTGTGCATATTTGGTTTGGAGCCCCGAGGGCCCGGGGTGAGTTTTGGATAGGTGTCGATTTGCATTTTGAGCCTTTGAAAAATCTGGTATCCTTCAGTTCTGCAGGATTCGCAATTGCGAAGCCAGCTTTCGCAAAAGCGAACTCGCAATTGCGAGCTTCCCATCGCAAATGCGATCCTTCACCTGGGCAGCAATCTTCGCAAATGCGAAGAAATTCATCGCAAATGCGATGCCTGCCCATGAGCCCAGCCTTCGCAAATGTGAAGAGTTCAATCGCAAATGCGAACCTTCCACTTTTCTTCAAGTTCGCAAATGCGAACTAAAATCTCGCAATTCCCAGACCTGGGTTCGCATTTCCCATATTTGAGGCCTACAATTTTTCATACTTAGACGAATTTTTAACCCCTTTTCTTCATTCTTTCAAAACACAAACTCCATAAGCGATTTTCCAAGAAATCCATCTTCTCCAAATCATTTGTAAGTCAACTTTTACTTAATTTCTTTAATCTTTAACATCATTAATCATGTTTTCATCTTAAAATCAAAGATTTCCATGGGTGAAAATGGGGATTTTGGGTAGAACTTAGGTTTTCTTAAAATTGGGGATTTGGACCTCAATTTGAGGTCCGATTTCAAAACTAATCATAGATATGAACTCCTGGGGGAATGGGTAACCGGGTTTGGTTCGAACCTCGAGTTTTGACCACGTGGGCCCGGGGGAATTTTGGGAATTTTTGAGTAAAACTTTGGGAAATTTATTTTTCATGCATTCAAATTGATTCGATTAGCATTTGTTGATACATTCAAGTAATTTGTGACTAGATTCGAGCGGTTTGGTGGTGAATTCAAAGGGTAAAGCTATACTAGAGGCTTGAGTTGAGTTTGGAGCATTTGAGGTAAGTGTTTGGTTTAACCCTAGCTTGAGGGAATAGGAGTAGAGTCTTATTTGTTAATTTCTATTTGTCGAGTATGGTGTATAGGCATGGTGACGAGTATCTATTCACTGGTGTCGAGCATGACCGTGAGTCCTAATTTGCTAAATTATCGAATTTGTAATTGTTATTTATGAGGAATTGGTTGGAAATCTTTAACACTGAGCCAGTAATTGTTGAGACTAAGTGTGGATTTAATTGTGTTAAGTAGAAATTGAATGAGTTTGGTTATAGCTGGATCTCCCTTGCCGGGATAGTCTATTATATTACATTGCTCCATTACATTGCTCCCTTGCCGAGATAGTTATTATAACATCTTTCTCCCTTGCCGAGATTATGTTGTGTATTGTGTTGAAAGAAATGGGATCGTGTGGCACGCCGACCACGAGATATTATGAAATGGGATCGCGTGGCACGCCGACCACGAGTTATTATGAAATGGGAACGTGTGGCACGCCGACCACGTGATATTATTGTAATGGGAGCGTGTGGTACGCCTACCACGTGATGTAAGGAAATGGGATCGTGTTGCACGCCTGCAATGAGAGGAAATTGAAATAAGTGAAAGTGGTTTGTTTCCCTTTATTCTGTGTTAGAAGAAATCAGATGTAGTTTCTCTTGTTATTCCTGATATTCCGTTTATCTGCTTCCCCATAAGCATGTTTCCCCCTCCCAGCTTTAATTGCTTACTTTCCACTATTATTTTGTTGAACTTATATATATATATCTGCACAGGTTTATCTGGTAGTCTGGTCTAGCCTCGTCACTACTTCGCCGGGGTTAGGCTAGGCACTTACTAGCACATGGGGTCGGTTGTGCTGATGCTATACTCTGTGCATCTTTTTGCACAGATCACAGCGCCGGAGCAGCAGCTTTTGGACAGCAGTAGGAGCGTTGGGAGTTGACTTCAGTCCAGAGATTCCGAGGTAGCCTTGTTGACGTCCGCATGGCCCGGAGTCTCTTCTATCCTTATTTCGTTTGTTGTCCTTGTACCGGAACAAACAATATTGTATTTTATTCAGACTCTGTTTTTAGTATTCTATAGACGTTCGTGAGTTAGTGACTCCAGTCTTGGGTAGAGGTTGTAATTGAATTTCCGCACTTGTTTTCAGTTCATTTATATTTAAAACTTTCGCTTTTATATTAAATGCTTCGTTGTTTTTATTAATGTTGAGGTTTGCTAAAAGAGATAATAAATAGTTAGCTTGCCTAGCTCCTAATAGTAGGCGCCATCACGACTCCCGAGGGTGGGAAATCCGGGTCGTGACAAGTTGGTATCAGAGCACTAGGTTACATAGGTCTCACAACTCACAGACAAACTCGGTAGAGTCTGAGGGATCGGTACGGAGACGTTTGTATTTATCCCCCAGAGGCTACAGAGTTAGGAAAACTACACTTCTGTTCTTTCTTATCGTGCGATTCTGTTTCTCAAATACTGATTGTCTTTCTAATCTGTTCTTTCGTAGATGGCGAGAACACTTGCTTCCTCTTCTATCGCGCAGCAGCCCGAGCCCCCAGCAGCAGCTCCTACGAGGGGCAGAGGGCGAGGCCGAGGCCGTGCCAAAGGCCGAGGCCGGGGCAGAGCTCAGCCCCGAGCAGCAGTCCCAGAGGTGGAGCCCCATGTTGATTATGATGAGGGGGTTCCAGCCCCAGCAGCTCCGGTGGGCCCAGCTCAGGTCCCAGAGGGGTTTATAGCCACCCTAGTTCTTCAGGACGCTTTGGTCAGGTTGGTAGGCTTTGTGGAGAGCGTCACTAGAGCGGGTTTGCTTCCAGTAGCACCAGCCACTTCTCAGGCTGGAGGAGGAGTTCAGACTCCTGCTACACGTACTTCGGAGCAGGTAGCTCCCCAGGCTCCGGTTCCAGTGGCTCAGCCAGCTGTGGTAGTTCAATTGGGTATTGTGACTCAGGCCGGCGATGGAGCGGCTATGTCCGCAGATGCTTTGTGAAGGCTTAATAGGTTCACCAAGCTCTTCACCACCACATTCAGCGGTACTTCTTCAGAGGATCCACAGGATTTCTTATTTAGCTGCCATGAGGTTCTTCGGACTATGGGTATTGTGGAGACCAATGGGGTCGACTTCACTACCTTTCGACTAGCAGGATCCGCCAAGACTTGGTGGAGAGACTATTGTTTATCCAGACCAGTAGGGTCGCCATCATTAACTTGGGACCAGTTTGCAGAGTTGTTTTTGGAGAAGTTTCTCCCAGTTACTCAGCGAGAGGCTCTTCGCAGGCAGTTCGAGCGCCTCCAGCAGGGCTCTATGACAGTCACGCAGTATGAGACCCGGTTCATCGATCTAGCTCTCCATGCTATTGTGATACTCCCCACCGAGAGAGAGAGGGTGCGGAGGATTATTGATGGGTTGATCCAGCCGATCCGTCTCCAGATGGCTATGGGAGCTGGGAGTGAGATTTCGTTTTAGGAGGCGGCCAACGCGGCCCGTAGAGTTGAGATGGCTCTTGCACGGGGAGGTGGTCATGGGTCAGATAAGAGGCCCCATCATGCAGGTAGGTTCAGTGGTACCTCGTCTGGAGGTGGGGATTCTTATGGTAGAGGCCATCCTCCGAGGCCCTTTCAGTCAGCCCTACAGGTCTCATATGGTACTTCAGGTGGCCGTGGCTCTCAGCCGCAGTATTCTGACCAGCAGCTTTTCAGTTCACCATCAGCACCTATCAGCGCACCACCACTCCGTTATTCTCAGCAGCCGAGGGCTTGTTTCACGTGTGGTGACACGAGGCACATTGCTAGGTATTGCCCTCGAGCTTCGGACAGCTCTCAGCAGCAGGGTCCTCGTCCTATGATTCAGGCATCAGGCGATCCACAGGCCGCCCAGCCGGCTAGAGGCGGGGGTAGAGGCCATAGAGGTGGAGGTAGAGATCATAGAGGTAGAGCTCGGACCGCCAGAGGTAGAGGCCAGCCAGCAGCAGATCATCTCAGGGATATGGTTCAGGGAGGTAGGGCCCAGCCCCGGTGTTATGCTCTTCCAGCCAGGCCAGAGGCTGAGTCTTCAGATGCAGTTATTACAGGTACTATTCTGGTCTGTGATAGGGATGCTTCAGTGCTATTTGACCCTGGGTCTACGTATTCGTATGTTTCATCCTATTTTGCACCGTACTTGGTTATGCCTAGTGATGCCTTGGGTGTTCCTGTATATGTATCTACACCGGTGGGTGATTCTATAGTTGTCGACCGAGTTCATCGTTCCTGTGTGGTAGTGTTTGAGGGTCTTGAGACCCGTGTCGATTTATTGCTCTTAGACATGGTGGATTTCGACGTTATATTAGGGATGGATTAGTTGTCCCCGTATCATGCTATCTTGGATTGTCACGCCAAGACCGTGACCTTGGCTTTGCCAGATTTGCCCCGCTTGGAGTGGAGAGGGACCCCAGGGCATACCACCCGCAGAGTTATTTCATATGTGAAGGCTCGACGCATGGTCGAGAAGGGGTGTTTAGCTTATCTGGCGTATGTTCGCGATTCCAGCGCAGAAGTCCCTTCTATTGATTCTATTCTTATTGTTCGGGAGTTCCCCGAGGTCTTCCCTTCAGACCTGCCGGGTATGCCGCCCGACAGGGATATCGATTTTTGTATTGATCTGGCTCCATGCACGCAACCCATTTCTATCCTGCCGTATCGCATGGCCCCGCTAGAGTTAAAAGAGTTAAAGGATCAGTTGCAGGATTTGCTTGAGAAGGGTTTCATTAGACCCAGCGTTTCGCCTTGGGGTGCGCACTGTTATTTGTGAAGAAAAAGGATGGTTCGATGAGGATGTGCATTGATTACCGGCAACTGAACAAAGTGACGATAAAGAACAAGTATCCACTACCGAGGATTGACGATTTGTTCGACCAACTTCAGGGTGCAAAGGTGTTTTCAAAGATAGACTTGAGATCTGGCTACCATCAGCTGAGGATTAGGGCGTCTGATGTCCCTAAGACAGCATTCTGCACTCGGTACGGGCATTATGAGTTCCTGGTCATGTCGTTTGGGTTGACCAATGCCCCAGCAGCTTTTATGGAGTTGATGAACCGAGTGTTCAGGCCATATTTGGACATGTTCGTGATAGTCTTTATTGATGATATTTTGGTATACTCCCGCAGCCAGGAGGAGCACGAGCAGCACCTCAGAGTGGTTCTTCAGACTCTGAGGGATAGTCAGTTATATGCCAAGTTCTCCAAGTGTGAGTTCTGGCTGAGTTCAGTAGCATTTCTGGGTCACGTTGTATCAGTAGAGGGTATTCAGGTGGACCCGAAGAAGATTGAGGCGGTCAAGAACTGGCCTCGACCAGCATCAGCTACAGAGATTCGGAGTTTCTTGGGGTTAGCAGGCTACTATCGTCGGTTCGTGGAGGGGTTTTCATCTATTGCAGCCCCGATGACCAGACTGACCCAGAAGGGTGCCCAGTTCAGATGTTCAGATGAGTGTGAGGCGAGCTTTTAGAAGCTCAAGACAGCTCTGACTACGGCACCAATATTGGTTTTGCCCACAGGTTCAGGGCCTTATACAGTTTATTGTGATGCTTCCCGTATTGGGCTTGGTGCAGTATTGATGCAGGATGGCAGAGTCATTGCCTATGCTTCGAGGGAGTTGAAGATCCACGAGAAGAATTATCCGGTTCATGATCTAGAGTTGGCAGCCATTGTTCATGCTTTGAAGATTTGGAGGCATTACCTGTATGGTGTAACGTGTAAGGTGTACACTGATCACAAGAGTCTTCAGTACTTGTTCAAGCAAAAGGAGTTGAATTTGAGGCAGAGGAGGTGGTTGGAGTTATTGAAAGATTATGATTTTACTATTTTGTACCACCCGAGGAAAGCCAATGTGGTGGCCGATGCATTGAGTAGGAAGTCCGCCAGCATGGGCAGTCTTGCTTATATTCTGGTTAGCCAGAGACCGCTTGCCTTGGACATTCAGGCCTTGGCCAATCGATTTGTGAGGTTGGATATTTCTGAGCCCAGCAGAGTGTTAGCTTGCACGGTTGCTCGTTCTTCATTATTGGAGCTTATCCGTGATCGGCGGTTTGATGACCCCCATTTGTGTGTCCTGAGAGACACGGTGCAGCGTGGAGGTGCCACCGAAGGTGACCTTAGATGATGATGGTGTTTTGAGATTGCAGGGGCGAGTTTGTGTGCCCAATGTCGACGGGATTCGAGAGTTGATCTTAGAGGAAGCCTATAGTTCTCGGTATTCTATTCACCCGGGCGCCGTGAAGATGTATCAGGATCTGAGGCAGCATTATTGGTGGCGTAGGATGAAGAAGGATATTGTTGCATATGTGGCTCGATGTTTGAACTGTCAGCGGGTTAAGTATGAGTATTAGAGGCCTGGTGGATTGTTTTAGAGGATTGAGCTTCCCGAGTGGAAATGGGAAAGGATTACCATGGATTTTGTTACTGGACTCCCATTGACCCGGAAGAAGTTTGATGCGATTTGGGTCATTGTTGATAGGCTGACCAAGTCAGTGCATTTTGTTCTTGTTGCAACCACTTATTCATCCGAGAGGTTAGCTGAAATTTACATCAGAGAGATTGTTCGCCTTCATGTGGTGCCGGTATCTATCATTTCGGACCGGGGTACGCAGTTAGCTCGCGCTTCTAGAGAGCAGTTCAGCGAGAGTTGGGCACCCAGGTTGAGTTGAGCACAGCATTCCATCCTCAGACGGACGGACAGTCCGAGCGGACTATTCAGATATTGGAGGATATGCTCCGAGCTTGTGTAATAGACTTTGAAGGTTCGTGGGATCAGTTCTTGCCTTTAGCGAAGTTTGCTTACAACAACAGCTACCAGTCCAACATTCAGATGGCTCCTTATGAGGCGTTGTATGGTAGGCGATGTCGGTCTCCAGTTGGATGGTTTGAACCGGGAGAGGCTCGGTTATTGGGTACAGATTTAGTTCAGGAGGCCTTAGATAAGGTCAAGATCATTCAGGACAGGCTTCATTCGGCTCAGTCGCGGCAAAAGAGTTATGCAGATCGTAAGGTTCGAGATGTAGCTTTCATGGTTGGTGAGCGGGTCTTGCTCCAAGTGTCGCCTATGAAGGGCGTGATGAGATTTGGGAAGAAGGGCAAGCTTAGACCTAGGTTCATTGGCCCCTTTGAGATCCTTGATCGAGTGGGAGAGGTGGCTTATAGACTTGCCTTGCCGCCTAGCTTGTCAGCCGTGCATCCAGTGTTTCATATGTCCATGCTTCGGATGTATCACGGCGATCCATCCCACGTGTTAGATTTCAGCACTGTCCAGTTGGACAAGGATCTGTCTTATGAGGAGGAGCCAGTAGCTATTCTAGACCGGCAGGTTCGACAGTTGAGGTCGAAGAGTTTTCCTTCAGTGCGAGTTCAGTGGAGAGGTCAGCCTCCTGAGGCATCGACCTGGGAGTCCGAGTCTGATATGTGGAGCCGTTATCCTCATCTATTTCCCGACTCAGGTACTTCTTTCTTTTGTCCGTTCGAGGATGAACAGTTGTTTTAGAGGTGGAGAATGTGACGACCCAAAGGGTCATCACCTGTTTTAGAGGCCTTGAAAACCTCATTTTTACTTGCCTCAATTTGCGTGCGCAGAACGGGCGCGTATCCGAAAAGCTTAAATATGAATTATGTGTAAAAATTGATGAATGTTGATACTAATATGATTAAAGTTGACTTTGGTCAACATTTTGAGTAAACGGACTTGAACCCGTGATTTGACGGTCCCGGAGGGTCCGTAGAAAAATATGGGACTTGGGCTTATGCCCGGAATCGAATTCCGAGATCCCAAGCCCGAGAAATGAATTTTTGTGTGAAATTGTTTTCTGAAATTAATTAAGGAAAATGGAAAGGAAATTTGATCAGAAGACTATGGTATCGGGCTCGTATTTTGGTTCCGACGCCCGGTACAAGTCTTATATGTGATGTAAGCGCTTTCTGTAAAGTTTGGTTGGAAGCGGACGTCATTTGACGTGTTTCGGACTTAAAAAATGGAAAATTTGTGTTTCATGAAAAGTTGGAAGAAATCATGTGATTTGAGGCTTAATTCTAGGTATATGATGTTATTTTGGCGATTTGATCGCACGAGTAAGTCCGTAGGATGTTTTTGAGGTTGTGTGCATATTTGGTTTGGAGCCCCAAGGGCTCGGGTGAGTTTTGGATAGGTGTCGAGTTGCAATTTGAGCGTTTGAAAAATCTGGTATCCTTCAGTTCTACAGGCTTTGTAAAAGCGAACTCGCAATTGCGAGCTTCCCATCGCAAATGTGATCCTTCACCTGGGCAGCAATCTTTGTAAATGCGAAGTAATTCATCCCAAATGCGATGCCTGCCCATGAGCCCAGCCTTCGCAAATGCGAACCTTCCACTTTTCTTCAAGTTCGCAAATGCGAACTAAAATCTCGCAATTCCCAGACCTGTTGGGTTCGCAATTGCGAATCCAGGTTCGCATTTCCCATATCTGAGGCCTGCAATTTTTCATACTTAGACGAATTTTTAACCCCTTTTCTTCATTCTTTCAAAACACAAAATCCATAGGCGATTTTCCAAGAAATCCATCTTTTCCAAATCATTTGTAAGTCAACTTTTACTTAATTTCTTCAATCTTTAACATCATTAAACATGTTTTCATCTTAAAATCAAGGATTTCCATGGGTGAAAATGGGCATTTTGGGTAGAACTTAGGTTTTCTTAAAATTCGGGATTTGGACCTCAATTTGAGGTCCGATTTCAAAACTAATCATAGAGATGAACTCGTGGGGGAATGGGTAACCGGGTTTGGTTCGAACCTCGGGTTTTAACCACGTGGGCCCGGGGGCGTTTTGGGAATTTTTGAATAAAACTTGGGGAAATTTATTTTTCATGCATTCAAATTGATTCGATTAGCATTTGTTGATACATTCAAGTAATTTGTGTTTAGATTTGAGCGGTTTGGTGGTGAATTCGAAGGGTGAAGCTATACTAGAGGCTTGAGTTGAGTTTGGAGCATTTGAGGTAAGTGTTTGGTTTAACCCTAGCTTGAGGGAATAAGAGTAGAGTCTTATTTGTTAATTGCTATTTGTCGAGTACGGTGTATAGGCATGGTGACGAGTATCTATTGACTGGTGTCGAGCATGACCGTGAGTCCTAATTTGCTAAATTATCGAATTTGTAATTGTTATTCATGAGGAATTGGTTGGAAATCTTTAACACTGGGCCAGTAATTGTTGAGACTAAGTGTGGATTTAATTGTGTTAAGTAGAAACTGAATGAGTTTGGTTATAGCTGGATCTCCCTTGCCGGGATAGTCTATTATATTACATTGCTCCCTTGTCGGGATAGTCTATTATATTACATTGCTCCCATGCCGGGATAGTTATTATAACATCTTTCTCCCTTGCCGGGATTATGTTGTGTATTGTGTTGAAAGAAATGAGATCGTGTGGCACGCCGACCATGAGATATTGTGAAATGGGATCGTGTGGCACGCCGACCATGAGATATTATGAAATGGGATCGTGTGGCACGCCGACCACGAGTTATTATGAAATGGGAATGTGTGGCACGCCGACCACGTGATATTATTGTAATGGGAGCGTGTGGTACGCCTACCACGTGATGTAAGGAAATGGGATCGTGTTGTACGCCTGCAATGGGAGGAAATTGAAATAAGTGAAAGTGGTTTGTTTCCCTTTATTCTGTGTTAGAAGAAATCAGATGTAGTTTCTCTTGTTATTCCTGATATTCCATTTATCTGCTTCCCCATAAGCATATTTCCCCCTACCAGCTTTAATTGCTTACTTTCCGCTATTATTTTGTTGTACTTGTATATATATATCTGCACATGTTTATCTGGTAGTCTGGTCTAGCCTCGTCACTACTTCGCCGGGGTTAGGCTAGGCACTTACCAGCACATGGGGTCGGTTGTGCTGATGCTACGCTCTGTGCATCTTTTTGCACAGATCACAGCGCCGGAGCAGCAGCTTTTGGACAGCAGTAGGAGCGTTGGGAGTTGACTTCAGTCCAGAGATTCCGAGGTAGCCTTGTTGACGTCCGCATGGCCCGGAGTCTCTTCTATCCTTATTTCGTTTGTTGTCCTTGTACCGAACAAACAGTATTGTATTTTATTCAGACTCTATTTTTAGTATTCGATAGACGTTCGTGAGTTAGTGACTCCAGTCTTGGGTAGAGGTTGTAATTGAATTTCCGCACTTGTTTTCAGTTCATTTATATTTAAAACTTCCGCTTTTATATTAAATACTTAGTTGTTTTTATTAATGTTGAGGTTTGCTAAAAGAGATAATAAATAGTTGGCTTGCCTAGCTCCTAATAGTAGGCGCCATCACGACTCTCGAGGGTGGGAAATCGGGGTTGTGACAATAGAACAGTTGTAAAGTAAATACATAGGGAAAGAGCTGAAATAAAACTTGAGACATACCAGTTTCAGGGAAAACAAATAAGTAAAAACAGCAGTCTTGAAAAGCCAAGTTGCAAGCAAAGCAGTGCGAAAGTCTCAGCAGAGAGTAGAGAGTTTGAAAGAGTATTGTGATTGAAAGTATGTGTGTGAGAGTATGAGTATTGGACTTTAGGATTCAGAAGTTCAAAGTTCTAAAGTTGTAAAGTATTCAAAGCTTAAAAGCCTGTTCAATGCAGAAGGTTCGAGCCCCTTTTATAGTGCAGCATATAAGCAAGAAAAGGTAAGGATATAACATGGTGAGAAAGTTCTGTTGAAGGTTTCACCCATGAAGGGTGTTATGAGGTTTGGGAAGAAGGGTAAGTTGAGTCCACGGTTCATTGGGCCTTTTGAGGTACTTCGGAGGATTGGGGAGGTGGCTTATAAGCTTGCTTTGCCACCCAGCCTGTCAGGTGTGCACCCAGTATTACATGTTTCTATGCTCCGATAGTATGTTAGGGACCCGTCTCATGTTCTGGATTTCAGCACGGTTCGGTTGGAGGGTGATCCGACTTATGATGTGGAGCCAGCAGCTATTTTGGAGCGTCAGGTTCGGAAGTTGAGATCAAAAGATATAGCTTCAGTGAAAGTGCAGTGGAGAGGTCGGCCCGTGGAGGAGGCTACCTGGGAGACCGAGCAGGAGATGCGGAGCAGATATCCTCACCTATTCGAGGCTTCAGGTATGTTTCTTGACTCGTTCGAGGACGAACGTTTGTTTAAGAGGGGGAGGATGTGACGACCCAGCCGGTCGTCTCATGATTTACCACTCTGTTTTCCCCATTTCTGTTTCTAATTTCTTTAATTATCGGTTTTGTGTGTGATCGGGTTGGTTGGCTCGGGTTCGGAAAGGTTTTGAGAAGGTTTGAGACACTTAGTCTCTTTTAAGAAGGCTTGAGTTGGAAAAGTCAACCGGACATTGACTTATGTGTTAGAGGGCTTGGATGTGAGTTCCGATGGTTCGGATAGCTTCGGGAGATGATTTGTGACTTAGGAGCGTGATCAAAATGTATTTTGGAGGTCCGGAGTAGATTTAGGCTTGAATTGGCGAAATAGAGTTTTTGGCGTTTTCCGGTTGATAGGTGAGATTTTGATATAGGGGTCGGAATGGAATTCCGGAAGTTGCAGTAGCTTCGTTGTGTCATTTGGGATGTGCGTGCAAAATTTTAGGTCATTTGGACGTGGTTTGGTTGGGTTTTTGATCAAAAGCAGAATTCAGAAGAATTTAGAACCTTAGGCTTGAATTCGGTGAGTTTTGGTGGTTTTGATGTTGTTTTAGGTGTTTTGAAGATTGATACAAGTTTGAATAAGGTTACGGTATATGTTGGTGCTTTTGGTTGAGGTTCCGGGGGCCTCGGGGTGATTTCGGATGGTTGACGGGGAGTTTGAAGAATTAGTGCAGCTGCTGTATTTTTGCTGCTTCTGGTATTTCCGCACCTGCGGATAGGGGACCGCAGGTGCGGCGCCGCATATGCGAAGGAAGGGCTGTAGAAGAGGCCAGAGGTACGTTGGTCAGGAAACCGCAGAAGCGGCTAGGAGGACCACATCTGCAATGTCGCAGATGCGGGTGTGTAACCGCAGATGCGAGCAACGGGGAAACTTAAGTGACTTCCGCAGAAGTGGATCAAGAACCGCAAATGCGGTACCGCAGATGCGGTGGGATGACCGCAGATGCGAAAATGTCTGGTCAGATTATATTAATTCCTCCTTCGCGATTTTCAGAGGGTTTTTCACTTTTAACACAAAAATTTGGAGCTTTGGGCGATTTTGAAGAGAGGAAATCATTGTTCTTCGTTGAGGTAAGGATTTTGGACCCTAAAACTCGATTATTTGTCATTAAGGAACAAAATATAAGTGTTAAATTCATAAAAATCAGTAGAAAAAGGTGGAGTTAGGGCTTGAGAATATGAGGCCTTCTAGGGATGATTTGAGGGGTCAAACGAACTCCGATTTTCGAGTTCTTTATATATACAGACTCGTGAGATGATGAAGAATATTTTGGTATAAAGTTTGTCCAGTTCCGGGATGCGGGCCCGGGGGACGGGTTTTGACTGATTTCGGATTTCGTGCTTAAAATCGATATTTTTCAATTTGAATTCATTCGTTTAGCATAATTTAATGATAAAAATCTGAACTTGGTAGATTTGGAGCACTCGGAAGTTGATTCGAGGGGCAAGCGTGTTGCAGAGTAGCTTTTCGGGCTAGTTCGAGGTGAGTAATGATTTTAAATGCTGTCCTGAGGGTATGAAACCCCGGATTACACAACATTCGGCTGTGTTGAGGTGACGCACACGCTAGATGACGAGCGTAGGGTCGTGCACCAATGGGGATTGTGACTTAGTCCATCCCGAATGACTATTTTTCTGTATATTTGGTAGCTAATTGTTTGATATTATTACACTTTGGGCTAAATGCCATGTTTGGGCTTCGTGCCAATGTTTGAACCCTTAGGGGATTTTTAAATAATATTTTTCCTCACTGTTTGATTTCATATTGATGCTCAGTCATGCTATATTTTCATTATTTTCAAAACTCAGCTATGTTATTCTATTTTAAACACATTAAATAATATTTTAAAGATATTTTGAGCTGAGCTTCATGTTTTACTGATGCTCGAGGGGCTTATGAGATTCTGACTGAGTAAGGCCGAGGGCCTGTATTGTGAGGATACTTTTGGGTCGAGCTGCACGCCGCAGTAGTGATATACTGATTATGATAATGAGGCCGAGGGCCTGAGATTGTACGCCACGAGGTGGCTTGAGATTGATATGAGGCCGAGAGCCTGTTTATGATGCCACGAGATGGCTTGATATTGCGCTTGGGCCGTAAGGGGCCCCTCCCAGAGTCTGTACACCCCCAGTGAGCGCGGGTACCCATTGTAATATAAGATATAGCCCGAGGGGCTGGTGTTGTTCTGTGATATTGCCCGAGGGGCTGATTTTGTTGTTAATGTGCCCGAGGGGCCATTTATTATGTGTTTACCTCTCCTTGTTGCATTTTCATATATATAAATATTGTTTTACTGTTAAAAGGTGTTACGAGATTTTCACTGCTTATTTATATCCATTGATTTTGTTAGGCCTCTTATAGCTTAATATTGTGCCTTATGTGGTTTTATACTATTCAGTCTTCATTTAGTTTTATTGCTCACTGAGTTGGAGTACTCACTTTACTCCCTGCACCCCTGTGCGCAGATTCGGGCGCTACAGGTCATGTTCCTGAGGTTTAATAGTTCCAGCAGGTCTTCGGAGATTTACTAGGTAGTTGCTTGGCGATTCGCAGCCCAGTGCATTCTCCCTCTATTTTAGCTCTTTTTGATTCAGTTATGTAGTATTGGATTAGACTTCAGACTGTTAGTATTATTTTAGATGCTCATGACTGGTGACACCCCGATGTCGGGCTGTGTTGGTTTTTTTTTTAATTCCGCAACTTATACTGTTATTTTGGGATTTTATTTCTATTAAAGACTTGGTATTTTATTATTTTAACTGCTTAAAGTGAATTGGAAGTGTGTCGGCTGGCCTTGTCTTCACGAGAGGCGCCATCACGATCGGGTTTGGGCTTAGGGTTGTGACAGATACAAACATCCTTTCATTCTTTACTTTTCCTTTTTTAGTAGGTTTAAATTATTATCGGTAAAATGAATAAATATTGGATTGAAAAATATATCAGATGTTTCAATTGCTTAATTATAAATATATCTATGTCTATATCTATACTATATTAAAAGCACGAAGGCCCTTAGTGAAATATCGTTCGTCTTTTTTTACTCTTTTAAAATTGCGTTTATACTGGATAAAATTGTAATTTAATATTTTCCTAATATTTATAGATTTGAAATTAGCTAAAATTTTAGTTATTAAACTTTTCCTTATTTGAACTAGAAAACCCTAATATTTAAGCTTATTAATCCCACGAAAACGCTGTGCGATAGAATGAATTTTATGGATTCCAAGTAACGCCAATTCCTATGGGGATCTAATTGCTTTGCATAAAGGAGAAGAAGGATATGTTCATCTCCACTATAGCACATTAGTACTATCTTCTTTCTCTTTAATTTTGCTTTCGTCTTTTAACCCATCTTATATTTATTTTAATGTGTGATTTATATTCAATTTTTCATGAATTTTGTTTTATGTAACATCTTGTTTTTCTTTTCACTACTTTTTTCATATTTTCAAATTCATTTTTTTTATTTCTCTTTATTATGCCTATTTCACACATCAAGATAACCGTTATTTCCTTAATTTTCACGCGTAATTAATCATGCGTAATGAGTCCGAGAGGGATGAGATTTCATTGAACTATTGTGAAATTCAAATCAGATTCATATTAAAAGAACAATAAATAACTTTTAATTTAATTTTCTTTTCTAATAAAATTTGTTACTTGATTTGGTATAAATGTGAATCTCTTGCTGCAATGTTTCTTGATTTTATTATATATTCTTATTAAATCTGTTGTATACATATTTAATTTGACAATATCTTGCACAGTTAAATTTGATTCCTTATAAATGCATTTTTTTTTATTTTATGTGTAAATTTGATAGTAGACGGCTTTGATTTCTGTAACTCTAAATTTCTTAATATATAGGACTTTGAAATTGACTACGATTTTGGTTATTAAATCTTTTTTATTTAAATATGTAGGATTTCTAATTTGCACCTACATCGTACCTTTTTTTTGGTTTTTCCATCCGGTGTCCGGTACCCGTATTGGAGCCCCACTATATCCGGATTCGCGCTGGGTAAGACCCCATTCGGGGGGTAGTTGTGACGATCCGACCCGTCGTCACGTGAGTTACCGCCTCGTTTCCCCCATTTTCTGCTTCCTTATGTTTTATTATAAGAGTCTTGAGTGAATGAGTCGATATGGATTGGTTTTGGATGGAAATGAGACATATAGTCTCTTTAAGGAAGTTTTGTATTGGAAAAGTCAACCAGATGTTGACTTGTGAGTTAGAGGGCTCGGATGTGATTTCCGGTGATTTGGTTAGCTTGGGGGGATGATTTGTGACTTAGGAGTGTGATCGAAATTGATTTTGGAGGTCCGGTGTAGAATTAGGCTTGATTGGCGAAGTTAGTATTTTGGCGAATCCCGGTTGATAGGTGAGATTTTGATCCGAGGGTCGGAATGGGATTCCGAGAGTTGTTGTAGCTTCGTTAGGTGATTTTGGATGTGTGTGCAAAATTTCAGATCATTCGGAGGTGTTTTGGTCGGGTTTTTGATCAAATGCGTAATTCGGAAGTTTTAGAAGAACTTAGGCTTGAATCCGATGTAATTTGATAATTTTGGTGTTAATTGTGGTATTTTGATGATTGGAGAAAGTTTGAATGATGTTTTAGGATGGGTTGACACTTTTAGTTGAGGTCCCGGGGGCCTTGGGGTGATTTCGGATGGCTATCGAGATGAAATTTGGACTTTTGAGATTGCTGTGTATCTGGTTTCTGGTATTTCCGCATCTGCGGAAAAGGAATCGCAGATGCGGTTGTGCAGGTGCGGAAGAAGGATCGCATGTGCGGTCATTTGTCCTGGATGGAAGATTGCGCAGATGCGGAAGGGGAGCCGCATCTGCGAGACCGCAGATGCGGTGGAAGAGTCGCAGGTGCGAAAGGGTGAAGCCATGGTGTTTCCGCAGAAGCGGACAATTATCCGTAGAAGCGAGGTCCGCAAATGCGGATAGAGGACCGCAGAAGCGGTCGTGGACTTAATGAGGATTCGCAGAAGCGGAGGTATAACCGCAGAAGCGGTAGCCGCAAATGCGGTAAAGGAACCGCAGATGCGAAAATCACTGTTGAGAGAAGGATTTAAAACTCATTTTTGTTCCGCGAGCTTAAGTTCATTTCCACCATTTTTGATCGACCTTGAGAGCTCTTGGACGGAAATTGAAGGGGATTTCGACTAGGTGTGATTGGAGGTGAGTTCCTTGGCCTAAATACGTGATTTAATGGTAGAATTAACATGGAAATTTGTGGAAATTCATCAAAAGAGGGTAAAGCTAGGGCTTAGGAATTTGGTATTTCAAAGTGGAATTTGAGGGGCCAAATGGACTCCGATCTTGGTAATTTTGATATGTATAGAATCGTGGCGAGATAAGGAATCCGGTGATGTTAATTTTCTAATTTTTCGAGAAGTGGGCCCGGGACTCGGGTTTTGCCAATTTCGTGAATTTTAATGTTTTTCGAGTCTTTTCGATTGGGTTATATTCCCTTAGCCTATTGTAACGTATTCGTTGTGGTTTTGTCCAGATTCGACGCGCGAAGAGGTTGATTTGCGAGGCAAGGGCATAGCGAGCTAGGACTTTGGCCGGCTTGAGGTGAGTAATGGTTATAAATGATGTCCTGAGGGTTTGAAACCCCGAATTCGCACAACGTAGTGCTATATTGAAGTGAAACACGCGCTTAATGGCGAGCGCGGGGTTGTTACTACTGGGGATTGTGACTTGGTCCGTCCCTTTTGATATTTCACTGCGTATTTGATTAAACTGATTTGGTTATCATCATGATTTGGGCTAGTTGCCATGTTTGGGGCCTTGTGCCGACCTGTAGAACCCTTAGGGGCATTCGTATTGATTGACCTCACTTTACTTGTTAAAAATCATACTCTCAGTCATGTTTCTAACTGTTTAGTAAAATATGAACCGGCTTTTGAAATAGCTAAACCAGAATGTGAGTAATACGCGGGCTGGGATCCCTATCTTATCTTAGTATGCCCGAGGGGCGAACTTTATATTGACTGAGAGGGGTTGAGAACCCAATAGTGAGGATGACTGATATGTTATGGATCGGGATGCACGCCGCAGCAAGGTATATATATATATGGATCGGGCTGCACGCCGCAACAGTATACTTATATGGATCGGGCTGCACGCCGCAGCAATATATTTATTATGGATCGGGCTGTGCGCCACAGCGAAATACGGATCGGGCTGCACGCCGCAGCGGTATAATTATGATTTCAGTTATTGAGAAAAGTATATGAGATTGTGAGCACGTGATTTTGGCCATATATGAATTACTCCCATAAATTCAAAACAAAATAACTTCTTTCAGTGTTTGCAATTTTTGTGGATTTTGTGGCATTTTTCTATTAATTGTTTGTATTTATCTGCCCATGTTTATTTTATTTACTTCATGAAAAATACAAAAATACTTGGCATGTGCATTTAGGATTTAACTTTGCATTTTAGGATTAATTAGAAAGTCAATTGTTTTATAAAATGGAAAAATCAAAAAAATAGTGTAATTTGCACTTTTAATTTTAACTCTTATTTTTAAGTAGCTTTCCTTTTAATTTGTTGAGTTAACTATCATTTAGGGTTAATTAGTAATTTTATTGAGTTAATTAGTTTCTAAGAATTAATTTAGGAATTATATTAATTTTGAAAAAAGAAAGAAAAGAAAACAAAGGGAATTTAGAAAATAAAGGAAGGGAGATAAGAAATCAAAGCATGGGCCATTATTAATTTAAAACTCGACTGGCCCAAACTATTTGACTCAGAACCCATCCAATTGGCCCAAAACACTGCCCATACCCGGTCCAAGTGGTCAGTCCCCAGACAACTGAAACGGCGTAGTATGGGGGCGTTACTACGTCGTTTTGAGTTCTCTAATGTCAAAACGATCTGGACCGTTCACCATCCATCATCCAATGGCCCAAAGTTTCCCCCTCTTTACAATTAATATGTCTGAAATTCTTTGGAGACAAATCAGTTCCAAAATAAACCCATCGTCTCCTTCTTCTCTCATTCATCAGAGACCTTTGAACCCTAGTCCTCCATTGCTATGGCGTTACAACCCCAAATCATACCAAATTCCCACCACCCACTCCCCATACTCCCTCAAACATCAAGCCGGTGCCAATCTCTCCAACATCCCCACATCTTCACTTCAAGTCTGGACTTGAAAATCAGAAAGAAAACAACGTTCCGATTCCCTTGCTTTCAAGACTCGACTTGACTCAGAACTTTCTTTAAACGATTGTTCTTACTTAGAATAATCGATTAACGATAATTTGGGCTCGTGTCGAGGTTTGTTCGTTCCGGACCGGACCAAAGAACGCTTGGTTAAGCTCGTCGCCTTCGTCGATTTGTTCCGGCTAAGATCGGTATCATTTCTTTCTCTATTCCTTTCTTCGCATTTGTTTCTTGTTTTCTCTTTCATTGATTTTCATATTTCTATGGGTGAATCAATTTCAGTTGATTAAAATCAGTTTCTAGTTGTTCATTTGCGTGACTGGGATTAATATCCATTTTTGAGTTGGTTTTGTTTGAGTTTTGTTTTGGCCGAATTTCTTTTAAGATCAGTCGTTAATTTTATTAAAGAGCTTGATGAAGCAGTTCCCCTTCTCCCTTATTCATTTTTAGGTGTGGGTTGTTTCGTGTATGGGGTGGGTTTTGGGTCAACTTGACACAGTTGGTTAAAAGGGTAAATGCCAAGGATTTGAAGGGTACTTGGGGAATTTAATTGAGAGAATCTGATATAACTAACTGGGGAAGCTTCTAAGAAGCTGGGGGAGGGACCTGATTGGAATTCCGAATTTTAACTTAGGGAGTACTGAGCAAAAAAAGGAAAATTCACAAAGGGGCAAAATGCAAAACGAAATCTGATGCTGCCCTACTTGCTTTGCCTATAAAGGCATGTTTTCTTGCCTTGAAAGGCAGCTTTTAACATTCTGAAATCCGAGAGAATGAAGGGCTGAAATACAGAGAGAATAACTTGAGAGAGGAGAGATATAGAGAGGAAAAGATCAAAAAAAGCTAGATAGTTCCACTGTTCTATAGGAATTCAGAGATAAAAGTTTTCAGAAAAGAAAATCAAAAAAAAAAACTAGAAATTCTGATGAATAACACTGTTCTATTGAAATTTGTTTGGGGATCTTTTGGAGTTTCTCTGATTCTGAAGTAGTTTTGATTGGCTGAATTCACAAGGGTTTGAAATCGAGTCTAGTTTGATGTTGCTAGGGATTTGGTTAATTAAAATTGGGTTTCAGACAATCATACATCATTTCTGGGCTTTAAATTGGTGTTGTTTCCTCTTTATTGGCTCTGTTGCTGTACTGTTTCAAAATTCTGGTCTAAGCTGATTTGCTGAAGTACTGTTCTGTTGCTGCTCATGTTTCCTCACTCTTCTTTCTCCTTTTAACCTCCAGGTATTATATCTTGAGCTCTATTAAACATGTGAAGTCAGATTTGATGTATGAAATAAATATTAGGATTCAGAACATGGCTTCAACCAGTGTTGTGCTTCGTTTATTCGATATTGTATTGTAGTCATTTCATTTCTTAGTTAGTTTCTGTGTGATTTAAGGATTATTCACCATTTGCTGTAGTAAGAGTTTATTTAAGCCATGAAAGGCATGTCTGTTTTGAGCTCTGCTGAAACTGATGGGTGTTTGATCCGTGAATATTCCATGTAAAAATGTGGATCAGCTGAATCCATGTGAACTTGTTGAGCTAGGAACTGTTCAGGGCATCAGTTGTTCATTTCCTGTTTGGTTTTTCGATTCGAGTCATGATAAGAATTAGCTGCGTTTCCATGATGAGATTGTTAGTAAGTTCATACTGGTATGTATATGATAGGCTGGAAAATGCATTTAGTGTAAGGTGAATTCAGCCTCTTAGTGTCTACTAGATCAGTTCGCATAATTGCTATTGTGATTAGTTCGGAGTTTTTCTTGGTTGCTTGGTTGTTCAATCCTCTTTGAAGCAATTAATTTTGGAAGCTAAGTGTACGACTATGTGTATATTTTCCTGGATTTTAATCGATTGGCATATGTGCAGTTTCTGGGTTAATTGCTAAATAGGCATTCATGGTCGTTTGAATTAAGTCTGGGCTAAGTCCTGTGTTTTAAATCAACTTGGGATTGTTCAAATCTTGTGCTTGGGATGCTATTTTGGCAGCAGTAGGATTCGATCCTGGGCTCCTTGTTTGAAGCCGGCGCTGTTTGGAGTGTTTGGGCCCTTTGGGCCTAAATGTTATCGAGGTTTTTTTTAGTTCAAGGCAGCCTCTTTGTATCTGGCAGCCTAATAATTGAGAGACTTGGGCCCGAGTTTTATACAAAGTCTCTTATTTAGCCTATATGAGCATTAAAGTTAAAAAGGCTAAGGATCTAGAATCAATTAAGCGAGGTGTGCCACGTTTAGCAAATGTAGTTATGGACCTCAACAACGTAGTGTGAAATTTTCTTTAAGATCAGAATAGAGGTGTTCCAAGCCTAACAAATTTCAAATGCTTGGCCCTCTTTAATTATTTGTGCAAATCCTTAGACCTCGAGATGAGCCGTTTAGCGAATTTCACGGCCTTCTCCAAAGATAATAACGCGGTAGTCTCTTTAGGCACGCAATTTAAATAATTTTACCTTCCTAAATACGGGTGAACATTTATGTGACCCAAATCCAAATCCCAACGAAGTCGAAATGCGTCAAAAATCGCGGGAGCATTTATGTGACGCGGTTTGAGATGTGTTTTCACGACGTTGCAATTCTCTTAAAATAATAATAATAAAAGCGGTTCAAAGTTAAAAAGCATAAGCTAAAACATGTTTTGAAATCAGATAAATAAGCCGAATATGACAGTTGAGCGACCGTGCTAGAACCACGGAACCCGGGAATGCCTAACACCTTCTCCCGGGTTAACAGAATTCCTTACTCGGATTTCTGGTTCGCGGACAGTTAACAGAGTCATAATTTCCTCGGTTTGGGATTAAACCGGTGACAGTGGACACCATTAATATCCCAAGTGGCGACTCTGAATTTTAATAAATAAATCCCGTTCCGATTGTCCTTTAATTGGAAAAACTCCCTTTATTATACCCTTCCGGGGGTGTAGTGAAAAAGGAGGTGTGACAGCTCTGGCGACTCTGCTGGGGATACAAACCCAGAACTTCGGTTCAGGGTTTAAGAATTCGAGCTTAGAATTATTGTTATGTTTGGCTTTATTTGATTTTCCTACATGTTTCCATGCCTTATGTGCTAAATGCTTTACCGCTTTGATATTATCTGAAATGTATATAAACTGTGCCGAAACCCTTCTCTTCTCATCTCCAGGGATGTGCTCACTGGTGGAGACTCCCTATTCTGTTAGTGTCATACCTTAAAATAAGAAAGAGGCCGAACAAGTTACTAAGCCGGATGGCCTTTTGGTTCCCGGTACGTAGCCCCCTCCTCGACTCGAGTTGTCCACTCGGGTACACAGTCTAGAACATATACCCAAGTTTTGAACCTGAAATAACTTGACCTCATGCCGGATCCCTAGTAGGAACGCTTATCTGCATCACGTGCATTTTGACTTAGGGGACTCAACACAGGGGTTGGGTCCGTCTAGGACAGGTGTACCCGGAATAATGGACCATCCTGATGCATCCTACTTGTGCATTTATCTGTTTTGGACTCGCATGCTGACCGACTTTGAATATCTGGGAAAAAAAAAGAGAGAAAAAGCGAAAATAGCAGTGTAGAGAGTTAATTACCTATATTAGAAAAACCAATGTCCAAGTAGTACCGAGATGCTGCCGGATTTTTGAGAAAATGAAAGAAAAAAGAAGAAAAGTATTTTTTTTTAGTTTGTTTTGTTTGCCAATGGAAAAGAAAAACAAAAAAAAGAGTTTATTTTCAAATTAGTTTGTTTATTTGCCACCGAAAAAGGAAATATAAAAAAGAATCTTGCTTTCAGAAATAGTATATTTGCCAACAAAAATAAAAAGTCTTGTTTTCAAAAATAGTTAGGTTTATTTGCCGGAACTACACAGGTTTGATTCTCACCGGATGTGAGATACGTAGGCAACCCTCATCGGGTCCAACCTCCCCTTTTTCAAAAATAGCCAAAAATGCCAAACTTTTTAATTTCGTCATGAATAAGTCAGGTGCCGCCATTCTTGTTTAAAATAAGCCGAATGTCCCCAAAAAGGGCGCCGGAAGGCTGCTTTTGCAAGAACAGCCACCCTGAGTCAGTTTCAACGGTTAGCAGGCACAGCCTTAAAATCTTCGCCCCGAAGTGCTGAAAGGCCGTAACTGCAAAACCGGCCGTTTGTTTTAAAATTGGAAATTTGAACAAAACTAGTGTCATTTTTCCCTTTTAGGTCAAAATAAGTGATTAAATCACTTTAACAAATGTGCAGGATGAGCACGATTTAAAATGAACCTTTTTCAATCATGCATAAAATCCCTTTGGAGTTGCGTCTGTGGTGGAACGACTTAGGAGGAGAAGGGCAAGATGAAGTCAAAAAATATTTAAAAGGGCTTACCGGTTTGTTGGAGATTGTGCCTCGGGGAGACATTATCAGAGCATTGGTCACATGCTGGGAACCGGCACACAACATGTTCCATTTTTCGGACTTTGAACTTACCCCAACCTTAGAAGAAATAGGTGGCTACATCGGAAATGATGAGGTTCTTTTAAGACATAAGTATTTGGTTGCCCCGAGAACTGTAGCTGTTCACAGATTCTTAGACTCCCTGAAGATAAGCAGGACGGTTCACAACACGGATCTGGCAAATGGCTTTTGTACTCCACACTTCATATACCACAGATATGGCCACATAGGAGGGTTCAACAACCCGGAAAACAAGATATGCAACAAGTTAAACCGCCAAAAATGGGAAGAACACAGACGTTTTGCTTTTATGGTGGTTTTTTTGGGGCTTTTGGTATTCCCGAGGAAAGATGGGAAATTGACATGAAAATAGCCGGGGTCGTCAGCACTTTACTCACTCAAGTCAAAAGCACTCTTGCGCCCATGATATTAGCCGAAATCTTCCGCGCTCTTACAGCCTGCAAAGCCGGGGGAGACTTCTTCGAGGGGTGCAATCTATTGTTGCAAATGTGGATGACCGAACACCTGTGCCATCGTCCTCAGTTCCTGAGTTATGGGTCCACAAAGAAAACATGTATAGGGGAGTTTTACACAAGGATTAAGGGGGTCAGCTTGCCCGAGAGATTCACGGGCTGGACATCATACTTTCGGTCCCTCACCGCTAGTCAATAGAGTGGACGTTTGGATGGTTGCCTGTTGATGAAATCATATATATGCCAGCAACGGGGCCGCACTTCCTTTTGATGGGTCTTAAGAGCATTCAGCCTTATGCTCCGTATCGGGTTTTAAGGCAACTCGGGAGATGCCAGATAGTGCCGAAAGACGACGATCTTAGCATCCAAGTGGTTGAAATTGGTCCTGATGGACAGTTTCCTGAAGCAAGGGTTCGCCAGGGTTGGAGCGAATGTCAATACCTGGCGGCGAATACTTGTGTACGGGATCGATCTAAAGGAGAAGTGTCACCTGAGTACCATGCTTGGTATAGAAGGGAAGTTGCATTTGGGAGGCCGGCTAAAAGACGTCACCTCCAGGATTTTGCTGAATCATCGCAAGAACAGTGGGCTTGGTTAGCTAAAGAAAATGAATACAGGGCCCGCATAGGAGCATTGGAAAAACAGGTTCAAGACCTCCAGTTTGAAAACAATGTGCAAGCCGCGGCTGATGAGGGTGAGAGAAAGAAATTGTCCAAAGAGATTGAAGCCTTACGAGCCCAAATCCAAAAGATGAAGCTAGCGGCCGAAAATCCCGTCAGGAGTGCCAAAGATGCGAAGCTTATAGAAAATCTAAGGCAAAAAGTGAATGACTACAGTTTTGACCTCAACAAAACGGAAAGGGAATTAGCCGGGGTTTGGAAACAATTGGTTAAAAACGTAGAAGAACGGGCTCGCATGGTTAAACAGTTGAAAGACGAATACGATAATAAGGTCACGGGATTGAAGAAAAAGGTCATTGCCGCAGAAAACAGAATGATCAAACAGGCAAAATAATTCAAAGTTGAAAGAGAGCACTGTTACACGGCATTGGCACATATAGAAATGGACTTGCAACAACTCCAGGAACAAAACCAGGTAGCTGAGCAAACTTTGGAGGCTAGGGCCCAACAGATAGGGCGGTTGCTTCAAGAAAAAGGCAGAATCAGAGAGAGAATCTTAACCGTTGCTCACTCCATTACTAGGAAATGCCAAGTGTGCGAAAACATGACTCGTACCACCTTCTTTGCATCAGTGATGATATTTGTGAAGCAGATAATGAGTGACCTGGACAGACTTCAAGGGGAACTTGCATATAGGCCCGCGGCGAGACCGAACGATGTCCCACGGGCATCAGGAGCTTTAATGTATTCATGATTGTCCTTTGAGTCTGTATTTCCTTTTCTACTAGAGTTTGTCGTTTGAGTCTGTATTTCTTTTTCTACTGGAGTCAGTATTTCCTTTTCGTTAAAAGTCAGTCAGTTGATTGAGTCTGTATTGTTGTTTGAACTAGAATAGGGATGGTGGAGTCCATAGTTCTTTTCTGCATTAGAGTCTGTTAATTTGTCAGTTGTGAGTCTTTGTAATAACCTTTTTTGCTATCAATAAAATTGAAATTCCCAAAAAAAAAAATTTGCTTCTACTTTACATTTATTCTGCAATAACTACGCTCGGTCTGATTCACGCGGGGGCACGATACGTAGGCAATCTCCATAGGATTCGACCGTAACTAAATGAAAAAAAGGAAAAACAAGAAAAGAATGAAAGGAAAGAGGTGGAAAACAAGAAAGGAAAGAAAAATACAAGAGGGAAACAGAAAAACAAAAGAAAATAAGAAACCAAATAAAAGCAAACAAGAGAAAATAAAAAGGGAGCAAAGGAAAGAAAAGAGCGGAAAAACAATTTTGAGGAAAGGAGCGAATAGGAACAAGGAAAAATCAAGGCAAAAGAAAACGAAGGAAAAGAAAAGAGGGAAAAATAAGAGAGAAAAGCAAAAGAAAAGAGGGAAAGGTTAATGGAAAACACGAGGGAAGAATGAGAGGAAAGGCATGGCGAATAAAGAAAAGAAAAAGGCCGGGATGATGCATGCGACCGATCAAAAGCATAATAAGAACTGTTAACTGCCTAGGTGCATTCACTCTCCAAATGTGCGGATACCAATATGTTAAATGCCCTAACGCTGACGTGATGGTTTCATTTTGTCATGTCATTTCCAGAGAGATGGTTGGTTTGTGGTTTTAAAGTGGTAATTCTTCTTAACAACACAAGGACAAAGGCAATGGCAAACAACAATAGAACTGAGTGGGTTGTTACCGGTGCCCGAAAGCAATTGGTTGAACAGGACAACGGGTTGGTAGAAGAGGTAAAGATGTTGAGACAACACGTGGCAGACATGTATCGGGCATGGATGACTGGGAAGGCACCACCCCCCCCGCCACCCAGCCTCCTAGACAATGTCCTTACCCAAACTCCAGACACTGCGCCAGGAGATCCTCCACCCTCTCCATATTTACCTGCTTATCACAGCTTTCCCAGCCACCCTAGTGGCTCCATCACTCGTCGTCCAACTATCTTTTCCCAAAAGTGCCCTCCGATCACATCCATAGTTCTCAACAATGAACACCCGCCCAAAGCTCATAACGCCCAATATTATCCCTCCGAGGTTGCTCACGATAAGGTGTTAAGAATGGGGGAGCTAGTAGAAGAGGGGCTGAAGTCTAGCAAGATCATGAGTTATTCTGCTTTAAAAGTCACAACACAAGCAACTCAGAACGACACAGGAAGCTTGCTGGGTCAGAAGGAACACGATGATGTTGCCATGATTGTTTCAGAATCACGACATGGATCAAAGGGTCCGCCTCACCAATATACCCAGCCTCAACTCCAACCCCAAACCTATCCCCGAGCTCCACACAATCCACCTCAGTATTATCCTCCGAACAATGTTCGGTCATATGTCAAACCACCAGGTCACTCTCTATGGCGAGCGCCAGCACCGCATAATGCACTTTTACCTTCGCAGCATTCTCGAGAACCCAACAACCCTAGAAAATAGGGGCAGGGAAGAGAACAAAGGCAAATAAATAGTTTCACGCCAATTGGGGAGTCCTACACAAGTTTGTTTGAAAAGTTAAAGCATTCTGGCCTGATTGAGCTGCTCCTCGGCTATACTCCAGACCCATATGCAAAGGGCTTTGATCCTACTGTACGATGCATGTACCCACTCTAATGTCCAAGGGCATAGCATTGAAGATTGTCGATCTTTGAAAAGGGAAATAGAAAGAATGATTCAAGATGGAGTAATTGTGATCAATGACAATGACAGGGAGCACGCAAATCCTCTTGGGAACTTGTTGAATGAAGTCAATAATATTGAAATTTGTGACGGTCCCAGCAATTTTGATGAGCAATCCAGTGGCTAAGGCGTCGAGTTTGGTAATGGGGAAGACGCTCCATCTCTTGGTCAGCCGGAGTGGAGTTTTGGTGGTTTATTTTGTTGTCATTTCTGTTGTCCGGGTTATTTCAGGGTTGTAATCCGGATATTGTCTTGTGACTCAAACCCTTCTATCTTTTCACTTTGCCGTAATAGCTTGTTTAGTGCTGTCTAGGTTTGTTTGTTTGTTCTGCTGTTTAAACCCTTTCACCGTTAGTCTAATGCAATTTTCTGTTTCCTGCCATTTCTAGTCATTTTATTTAGTTTTCTTCTCCTTTACAATTCTTTTCATGTTGGTTCTGGTGACATGACATGCACGCATAATTCTCAGCCTGGTTTTAAAAGTCAGTTTAGTAAAGAAGCAATAAGACAATGTTGAAGATGTAAGGACAGTCGAGGGATTTTGAGATCTCTTCGAGCCCAAATTGTGTGAAACTGGGGCAGACGGAACATAAAGAAATACTGTTGAAATGCATCATGCCACATCAGTTTGAAACCAAAGGCAAGTTTGCCCCCAAGTCTACAGGGGCCGTTCGTGGTACTGTGGTTATTGTCCAACGGTGTTAGGTAATTGACAAATGTAGAAGGCAAATGTGTGGATATGGTTATTAATTCTGGTGCAATCAAAAGATGTTACGTATGTTTTCCTCAGTTTGTTAAATTGTGTAGTTTGTACTTGGCATGTTTCGGAGATTGGAATGACGAAGGCATTTTGTTCTACTATCCAAACACTTTATCCTTTGTTACCCCTTTGAGCCTCGGTTATTTTCTTGCATACCCCTCTTTCGGAATTAATAATAAAACTCGTAAGCCCGAGCGGGGAAAGTAAGTGGAGAAACAAGAGAAAAACAGTAAAAAAGAAAAAGGAAGAGAAACGAAAAGAAAAGTAAAGAAAAAAAGAAGAGAAAAGAAAAGCAAAGGAAAAAAGAAGAGAAAAGAAAAAGAAGAGAAAAGAAAAGCAAAGAAAAAAAGAAGAGAAAAGAAAAAGAAAAGAATGGAAAAGAAAAAAAAAGAAGAGAAAAGAAAAAGAAAAGAAAAGAAAAGAAAAGGAAAAGGAAAGAAATGAAAAGAAAGAAAAGAAAAGTGGAAGAAAGGAAAGATCCCAACAACGAAGTAGTTTTATGACCTGAACTACGTTTGACTTGATCCCAAAAGGGTACGTAGGCAGCCTCTCTCTGAGGTTCAGTCACACCGAAAAAAAAATCCAAAAGTCCCCAAGAAAGAAACGGGGGCAGAAGTTGTGGTTGCCGTGAGAAATCTGATTCCGAAAGTTGTAATTTTGAACCCATGTTGAATTGTTTGAGCCTTTGATACCCTTTCTTTCTAACCCTATCCAAAAGCCTGCATTACGGTCCAAAGAAAGACCTTCTGATCAATCTTCGAGAGATGCCGAGTCAAGCGAGTAGAGGTGGACCATATCAGGGGCAACACTCCGGTCCAGACAAGGGAAATGAAGAATGAGAGAGTCTTGATGAAAGCTGAGAGAAATAAAAAATGAGAGAGTCTTATTGGTGAAAACCTTCACGGGCACCATAAGACGACGGTGAGATGAGAGAAAGACCCCAAAATGAGAGAGGTTTGATGGAGAAAACCCTCTACAAGTCGAAAAAGGATTGTGATTCAAATCGGATAAGCGGAGCATTGATGCCCAGTTTCACGGCGAAAAGGTACAACAAGAGCTGAACATCAGATTTGCGTAACAGAATAGGCTGCAGGTGCATGTGAAGGTCATTAGAGTCGGTATCCACATCCGATAGGCTTCTACGTTGCAGTGTTCTTGTTAGGAGTCATCTCTTTCCATTATCCATTACTCTGTTCCTTTTGTCTTATTTACTCCCTCTTCCTGAGTCTGTTTGGTCATAACAAGTGAGAAATGACTTAAAAATCTGCCATTAGCTTTCCAATTGAACAAAACGGTATCTGGCTAGCATATCCAATCGTCATAAGTCAGGAAAAACAGCAGGCACACTGAGTTGGCAACAATCTACATGCCTTGGGATCCTTGTGAAATGCAAAGTCTTGGTATTTATCAATTCATGAAGGGTTTGGGGTGAACGGATCAAAGGTATTTTCGGTTAAAAAAAAACGAAAGGTTTGGTACATATCATATGGAGGGTGTTTGGTGAACGGATCAGAGGTATTTTCCGCGTCAAGGGTAACAAAGAAAGTGGTTAGCAAGGTCTCCAAGTGAGAATCGGTTATCAAGGCGGGTAAAGGAACAATAAACTTCAAGGCCGAGGCCAGGGGTTAAATCAAGAAAGAAAATCATGTACACGAAGTGGGAGAAATAGATGTGCTTTGGGGTTCATATGAGACATAAGGGTTGGGGAATGCCAGTTCATGCACTGCAACAAGTAGAGGATATCGGGAACAAGCAAGGTCTTCGGGTGAAAATCAGTCATCTTGGCAAATGCAGAAGCAGCCGCCCTCAAAGTTTAAGGCCACAAACTATCCACCACATTTTAAACTCACAAGTTTTCTTTGTTTGAAACAGGAACAAAACAGTGCAAGAAAGTTGGTTCAACAATAAGAAAAAGAAAAGAGAGAAAAGACAAGGAAGAAGAGGAGAGCCGGCAAAAGGGAAGTTTCTCAAATCTTCGCCCTTGCCTGTCTTGTTAGCATGCATAAAATGCTGCCATTGCTTTTCACATTTTATCCTAGTCTGATGAATTTTCTCCTAGGATCACAATCTTAGTCTGATGAATTGTTCTCCTAAGATAGCCAACCTAGTCTGATGAATTTTCTCCTAGGATCACAATCTTAGTCTGATGAATTGTTCTCCTAAGATAGACAACCTAGTCTGATGAATTTTCTCCTAAGATCACAATCTTAGTCTGATGAATTGTTCTCCTAAGATAGCCAACCTAGTCTGATGAATTTTCTCCTAGGATACAATCTTAGTCTGATGAATTGTTCTCCTAAGATAGACAACCTAGTCTGATGAATTTTCTCCTAGGATCACAATCTTAGTCTGATGAAGCTTTCTCCTAAGATAATAAGATAGAAGACCTAGTCTGATGAATCTTCTCCTAGGATTAAAATCTTAGTCTGATGAATCTTCTCCTAGGATCAAAATCTTAGTCTGATAGCAAAGACCTAGTCTGATGAATTTGCTAGTCAAATGTCCTTAGTTTTACTCCCAGGAGACGTGCATGCCAATCAAGTCTTTAATTTTACTCCCACCATTACACCAATAACATAAGTGATTTACAGTCTTGTTAACAACTCACAAATCTTCCCAGTTACCAAACTGGGGCAAAAAATTTTCTTTGTTTGTTTATTTTGTTGCAGTCAGGAGCCCACCTGGAGAACAAGGGAATACTTTTCAAGTTCAGCAATCAGGGAGAACAAGGGAATACTTTTCAAGCTTCAGCAATCAGGCGCCCACCTGGAGAACAAGGGAAGTACAATTCAAATTTTAGCTTTTACTTTTAAATATTTGATAACATGCTGTCCCAGCCACCAAACTGGGGCAAAAAATTTTCTTTGTTTGTTTATTTTGTATAGCAATCAGGAGCCCACCTGGAGAACAAGGGAATACTTTTCAAGTTCAGCAATCAGGAGCCCACCTGGAGAACAAGGGAATACTTTTCAAGCTTCAGCAATCAGGCGCCCACCTGGAGAACAAGGGAAGTACAATTCAAATTTTAGCTTTTAATATTTGGTAACGTAACGCGCCCAGTCATCAAACTGGGAAAAAAAATTTCTTTATTTGTCTATTTTGTTGAAATCAGGCGCCCACCTGGAGAACAAGGGAATACATTTCAAGTTCAGCAATCAGGAGCCTACCTGGAGAACAAGGGAATACATTTCAAGCTCAGCAGTCAGGCGCCCACCTGGAGAACAAGGGAATACATTTCGAATTTCAGCAGTCAGGCACCCACCTGGAGAACAAGGGAATACTTTTCAAGTTCAGCAATCAGGAGCCCACCTGGAGAACAAGGGAATACTTTTCAAGCTTCAGCAATCAGGCGCCCACCAGGAGAACAAGGGAAGTACAATTCAGATTTTAGCTTTCAGTTTTTAATATTTGATAACATGCTGTACCCAGCCACCAAACTGGGGCAGAAAATTTTCTTTGTTTGTTTATTTTGTTGCAGTCAGGAGCCCACCTGGAGAACAAGGGAATACTTTTCAAGTTCAGCAATGAGGAGTCCACCTGGAAGGGAATACTTTTCAGCAATCAGGAGCCCGCCTGGAGAATAGAGGCATATATTTCCAATTTCAGCAGTCAAGCATCAGTCGGAGGAATAGCAAACATCTCTGATCACAATGCAAGGCAACAACGCAAGAATTCCATCGGAAGGATACAAGTTCAAGGCAACACAAGAGCAAGTTTGAAGACATAGATAGGACCCTTTTGTAATTCATAGATCATAGCTTAGGCTGGCTTCTTTTTATTTTGACACGGTGTAATAAGGAGGTCAGCGAGCAATAGCAGCAGCAACAGCAGTGAAATCACAGCTCCTGGTAGTCCCAGCTACCAGACCCTCCCGAACTGCACTGACCTGATTCCTTTTTAGCCAAGGATATGTAGGCAACCTCAGAAGCAGGGTGCGGTCAACTCTTTCAAAAATGCTTCACACGGAATATTCAAACGGGCAAAAATCGCTCGTTTCCGCTCACTTATCTTTGCACGAAAACTCTTCGTGTTTCCGGGCAAAGAGGGGCAGCTGTGAGCACGTGATTTTTGCCCTATATGAATTACTCCCATAAATTCAAAACAAAATAATTTCTTTCAGTATTTGCAATGTTGTGGACTTTTCGTGGCATTTTCTGTTAATTGTTTGCATCTTTGTGTGTGCATTTTGATTAGTGAAAAATAAAAAAAATGTGTTGCATGTGCATGTAGGAGNCGAATCCAGCCCTAATACAGTCCAAATTCGGGCGAGTGAATCCCAAATCCTTAACCCACGCGCCCCTCCTTCTCTCATCTTGCCGTTGCTAACGATTTCTGACGCGAGATTCCCCTCCCCTCTCACTCGCTCGAATTGGGTATATCTCACAATTGGAAGGTTCTGGAGGCGGATTCGCTGGATGAGTGTGAGGCGTTAGATTGATTTCACTCAATCCGAGCCCCACATTCATCAAGGGATTCATTTTCAAATAGGGTCAATTCCGATTTTGAGAAGGGGGGAGAACGAAAAATTTGGAGAAAAGTTGAAAGGCTTCGATTATTTTCTGGTTTTCTGATTCCATTTTCGTTTTTGAAGAATTCTTTAAAAGTTTAAGAGAAACATATATACATTTTTATCTTTGAATCCGGATTTGAGTTCCAGGGAGATACAAATTGAAGTTCGAGCTTGGTTTTCTACTGTCGTTTTGCTGATTTGCTGCTGAATCTCGCATAGGATTTGGAGTCGAGAGTTTTATTGTCGAGTTTATAATAGTTATAAAAGAAGATTTGCAACTTCAGGTTCAATTTTGCTCTCTTTATTTCTATGCGACTTTTTTTGTTTCACTGCCTTTTTTTGAGCTATGAGATTCAGTCTAGGGTGGTTTGTTTGTGTATGATCGAATTTCTTGTTGACTGCATCTATTCTCAGTAGTGATATGTGTTTGAGTATTGAGTGGGTATGGATTTTTGAAGATGTCACACTACTGTTATTTTAAGTCGATTGGTTCCCTTAACGTTTGCAAAGCTATCCTGTTATGGTTGTTTAGTCTGTTAGCATAAGCTGCTCTAAAACTGGGAATTTGAGTCTTGGTTTTGCTTTGATTATGAACGTGGCAGTGTGAGTATGAAGTGATGCGTTTGAGGTGTTGTTGGTTGCTGTTTGAATAAGCTCTCATGAGAAAGATGTTGGAGTCCTCTGTTCATTAGTTGATTAGCTTGAGTATGCTAAAGTCTGTCTTGTGTGCTTAAAGTGATTTGGTGTTTGACGTTGTCCTCATCATTTTCATGTTAATGGCCTGTTAAGGTTCTAGTGTTTGAGGTTCTGTTGCTAAGATCATTGAATCAGACCCTTATCCATTTATGTTTGGAGACAAATTTCTTGTTAATTTTTTGGTGTTGACGCGAAGGTATAAGATCTGTGGTTAACATAGTTTAGTTGGTTTTCCTACAACCTGCATGTGATTCTGTGTTCATCACATAGGTTTGTGAAGGTATTGATGTACATTACTGCATTTAGTCGTATTTCCAATGTCCATATCTGCTGAATTTGGGCAGTTGTTAGAATTATCAGGCTATTTAACACCTACCCTGTTTTTGCACTGTTTATGAAGCAAATCTGCACAGTTTTAGGTACAAATCCTGCACTGATGTTTTGTAAAGTTATCAATCTGCTAGATAGTCTATTGTCTAACTGGATTTGGCTTAGTTTTACGATTACTAATCAGCCAAAAGAAATCATCAGTCGGGCTATTGCGTTGTCTGCCTATTTGGTAAGTTTGGTAACCATGAAATCTGGTAGAGGCCTCCTTGTGCATAAGTTTGGTTGAACTTTGTTGGTTTTCCATATCTGTGCTCATGAACTTTCCACCCTTTCGTTTGGGGAAGACCGTTGCACATGTTGCTATTTCCTTCACTTGATATTACCATGTAGAGTGCTTCAGCTTTAATAATTCAGTTATATAGAATCTGAAGAAATGGAAATGTGTTGTTGTCACTCTTAGGCTTAGTGAAGCTCACTGATGTTGTTAGCTTGGTTGAAAGAACACCATACCATGTTGGACCGAATGTTCTGGTTAATTTAAAGGTTTGATATGAATCTGGATCATTGTGAGAATCTTAATAAGCATGTCACCAAGTCCAAAATAAACTAGGATTAGCTTCCTAATGTATATACGCATTCCTGTTGGTGTTATTGCTCTTTAAGAAGGCCTGAACAAAACTCATTTTTGTTGATTCACCATGTTGGTATGGATCTATTAGTTGTCCTGTGATTAAAAAATGATCCGAAATCTGTTTTTGTTAAACCAATTTCTGAGGAGAATACTGTTGAAAAATGAAGGAGACATTTTCTTGAATGGTGTGGATACAAAGGCCTAAAATAGTATAGTTTTTACCTGCTTCTTTTAATAAGCTTCAATTATGTGGTTGTCACTTGGTACAATCTTTGCTGGTAGCGCGCTCTATGTTTGTATAGATTACCAGTACATTCTTATAGCTTATGGCTGGGCCTTGGCCTATTTAGTGAGCATGTCTATTGATTTTGTTTGCATCAAGCATGTGGTTATGACAATTGGTCTAAATACGTAGGGTCTTGTGTTGTACAACAATATTGAGGCTTTGTTGCTCTTTCCTATAGAGTTACTTGTAATGGGTGAATTGAAGAAGATTAAACAGGGAATTGACGACGAGTCTGATTGGCATAGCTTTCCAGTAGTGTTACTAGTAGCCGTGTTTATTTGGTTTAGCAATATCCTGCTTTGGGTTTTCTTGCCGTAGAACAATCTCTGCAACAGGATTTACTGTTCTTGGCATTGTGAACAAACTTTTGACAGTAGTGATAAGTCTAGTTATATGGGATAAACACTCCAAACCAGCAGTCCACAAGCAACAAGCCCAAGGCCATGAAAGATGTAAATCCACAAGTAGCTGATGAGGAGGAGCAACACAAGCTGCTTGAAATGCAAAGCAACATGCAGGGCAGTGACAATCAAAAGCAAGGTACATAAATCGGGAGATTAGAAATGGAGGTGCGCCATAATAACCCATTGAATAAAGTATGGCCCTCGTAATTTAATTTAGGAATCTCCTGATTAGAATAAATCGAGGTGCGCCGTGCTAAACAAAAATGACAATTGCGTGGCCCTCGTTTCAATTAAACTTCGTCTTAATCCTTAGAATTCGAGGCGTGCCATTTAGCAAATTCCATGGCCCTCGCAAAGTGCAAACGCGTAGTTGCTTTAGGCGCGTATTTTAATAATCTACTTTCTTAAACTCGGGCACGCGTTTATGTGACCCAAATCCAAATCTCAATGAAGTTAAAATATGTTACAACCCATATTTACATACGTTAGTTCATGCCATAGGGTCGTCGACGTAAATCCATGAAGAGATTATCTTTGAGATGATAAGAGATTAATCTTATTGGTCTTAAATGATACAAAGGTGTATAAGGGTGGTTAACAAGTATTAGAAGTTAAACCAATCAAGGATGTTGTCAGCCGTATTTTTGGGTAAACCTAGGGGTGCTTAATACTCTCAAGAGGTCGTATTTTAAGGTATATGAATCATAAAATATCCGTATCATAGTCTTGAAGTCAAACGAGTTATGAAACAAAAGTCGACAAGAGTTGTTGCAACTTAAGTTCATAGTTTTACTTAAACTTTAGGTCAAATATTATTAAGCTTTTCTCCCAATATACTTGGAATTACGGGGTGATCTACCCACCAAATTGAAGATCTATGAGTCTAGTTTCCAACGCATTAAACCTTTTATCAATACGACATTGGAGTAGAGAGATATTTGCGTTTTCGCGAGACTGCGCCAAGCACCTCTCTATGGGACCCACTTAGGCGGTTTAAGACATTTGGATCTATATAGGACGCCTCCAACCCGTTTTAAGTCATTTATTTTCACTATTTTCAGACCTTAGAACCCTAGGAACACCCTCTCAAGGTTCTCTCAAGATTCAAGATCCAAACAAAGGGCAAACAACACAAATCAAGTGTCGGNATAGCAAATTAAAAGTACTGAGTCAGTTAATAACACATAAATATTAATTTAAAAATATTGGAACCAATTTTTATAATTAAAATTCTATTAAACTTAAAATAGGCTAGAATTGCAATGATATGCAATTTAGCTTTAAAATACCAAATAAATTTGTAAAAAATGTATAAATAAAATTACCTTAACTATATTTTGTATAAACATGGGAATAAAATAAATTATTCACCAAAATTGATGATTTTGGGAATAATTACTGATTTTGTACTGCTAAAATGGACAATAAATTAATTTTAAAAAATCTTTAAAAAGTTGGGAAAAAAATACTAAAATCCTTTGGCATGCTTATATATGCATGCATATATTATTTTGAAAATATATAGGGAAAAATTGGGTATCAACATCCGTATGAAGCATTATATAGGAGGCGATGTCGTTCGCCAGTTGGCTGGTTTGAACCGGGAGAGGCTCGGTTGTTGGGTAGTGATTTGGTACAGGATTCCTTGAATAAGGTCAAGGTTATCTAGGATCGACTTCGCACCGCTCAGTCTAGGCAAAAGAGTTATGCTGACCGTAAGGTTCGAGATATTGAATTCCTGACTGGAGAAAGAGTATTGCTCCGGGTTTCACCTATGAAAGGTGTAATGAGGTTCGGGAAGAAGGGAAAGTTAATCCCTAGGTATATTGGACCCTTTGAATTCTTGAAAGGGTGGGTGATGTATCCTACAAGCTTGCACTACTACCTAGCTTATCAATAGTACATCTGATATTCTATGTATCCATGCTCCGAAAATATCATGGTGATCCGTCACATGTGTTAGACTTCAGCTCAGTCAAATTGGACAAAGATCTGACTTATGAGGCGGAGCCGGTAGCTATTCTAGCCCGACAGGTCTGACAATTGAGGTCTAAGAGTTATCCTTCAGTACAAGTGCAATGGAGAGGTCAGCCGATTGAGGCAGCTACCTGGGAGTCCGAGTCGGAAATCCGGAGTCAATATCCACACCTTTTCACCAGCTCATGTACTTTTCTAATTCCATTCGAGGACGAACGTTGTTTTAGAGGTGGAGAATGTGATGACCCAAAATGTCATCTTTAAATTTATTAATCATTTATGCATTCTAAGACCTCGAAAAGCACCAATAATCATTCCTCGGCTTACGTGTGCAGTCCGTATAATTTTCCGAAAAGTTTTTATGTGAAATAATAGATTAAAATGTGAAATAAAGCTTTAAAACTTAACTAAGTTGACTTCGGTCAACATTTTGAGCAAACGGCCCCGAATCAGTGTTTTGACAGTTCAGTAAGTCCGTATCATGATTTAGGACTTGGGCGTATATCCGAAATCGAATTCGGAGGTCCCTAGCTCACATTATCACCATTTAGCGAAAACTAGAAATCTAAAGGCTAAAGGTTTCCAAAGTTTGACCACGGATTTGACTTTATTGATAAGGGACTCGGATTAAGATTCTGAAAATTGGAATAGCTTTGTTATGTCATTTATGACTTATGTGCCAAATTTGGAGTCATTCCGGATTCATTTAATATGTTTTGGTACGAGTTTTGTAAATTGAAATATTTGAAACTCATAAGTCCGAATCGGGTGTGAATTGTGATTTCGACGTTGTTTGACGTGATTTGAAACCCCGAGTAAGTCTGTATTATGTTTCGGGACTTGTTGGTATATTCAGACGTGGTCCCGAATACCCCGAGTGTGATTCGGATCGAAATCGGATCAAATTGTGGACTTAAACAAATTCTGAAATTTGCTGCTTCCGGTGCGTCGCACTTGCGCATTTTTGGCCGTAGATGCATGCCCACTTCTGCGAAGGAAGGGTCGCTTATACGATGTTGAGGTTGGGAAGGGAGCTTCGCTTCTTTGAAGCTTTGATCGCAAGTGCGATACCGCTTCTGTGGCCAGCCGATCGCACATGCGAATCCTTGCGCTTCTGCGGCTCTATTTGCACTTCTGGGCAGTCGCTTCTTCGACTTGAAGGTCCGCAGGTACGGTCCTCTGCTGGGCTGCCCTGTTCCGCAAATGTGAGCTTTGTCTCGCAAATGCGAGTCTAGAGGTGCGAAAATGATGGAAAGAATGTTTAAAATCGGAAGTTCGCCATTTTTACTCATTTTGAGTTTTGAGTCTCTGATTTGGGCGATTCCAAAGGGATTTTTTATGACTTCTACTTGGATATGTGTTCTATATCTGAAAGTGATTATATTTCATAAATCTATGACAATATTCATCGTTTATTTCGGATTTGGATGGAAGAAATTGAGATTTTTATAAAATCTTCCAATAATGAAAAATGAAGATTCGAAAGTCAATCTGATGTCGGATTTCGAGAATTTTATATGGTTGAACTCGTATCGGAAAGGGTGTTTGGATTTCGTAAGTTTTTTTGGGATTCGAGATGTGGGTCACACTGTCAATTTTTAAAATGAACTTCGATTTTAATCAAATTAGTAAATTCATATGGAATTAATTCCTACAATTTGTGTTGAGTATTTCGAATTGATTGTGAGGTGACGAGTGCCTATACGTCGTCAAATTAATTGTTTGCATATTATCTGAAGATCATAAATTATTTTAAATCATGAATTTAATTGTTCCTCTCATATTCATTGCTCAATATTATGCCTTGAATCCATGCAATAATTGCTACATGTTTAATTGGTTTATGTGACTAAATTGTAACTTGACATTTACCATATTAAATATTAAATTGCATATTTCTTCTCCAATTCCATAATTAATTGCTACTTGTCATTACTTGTTTCCGAAATAAATCATAATTATTGTATGCTTGTGGTCTAGTGATTTCATTTTTAATTGTTGCATGGATTGGAGTAATTTCTTTTATGAGAATTGATAAAGTATATTATTGGAGGAGCGGGTTGAATGCTGCAACAGAAATGAAAGTAAATATATATATTGGAGGAGCGGGTTGCATGCGGCAACAGGATTGATTGAAATGAATATATTGGAGGAGCGGGTTGCACGCCGCAACGGAATTAAATGAAAATGAATATATTGTGGGATCGGGTTGCACGCCGCAACGAAAATGAATATGATTATATTGTGGGATCGGGTTGCACGCCGCAACGAAAAGTGATTTAAATGATAATTGGTTATGGCTGCTGAGTTGGCTTGATTGCTGATATGATTTATCGGTTTAATTTTTATTCATGTTCTCCTATATGTTCTTATTATTATTATTATTGTGTACAGGTTAATGTAAGTGACCTGCCTTAGCCTAGTCACTACTTCGTCGAGGTTAAGCTCGGCACTTACTTGGTACATGGGGTCGGTTGTACTCATACGATACTCTGCACTTCATGTGCAGATACCGGAGGCATATAGTAGATTTGCTCGGATTCAGCTATTCGCAGGAGACTTGAGGTATAGCTGCTTGGCGTCCGCAGTTCTGAAGTCCCCTTCCACTTTATCTGGGCTGTGTATTTTCTTTCAGACAGCTTTATTTTCATTCAGACCTTTATCTGAATTATTCTAGTAGCTCGTTCTTGGATGATTTTTAGACACCGTTATTATTATGGATTAATCACTTTATTTCAAAATTCACTTCCGCATGTATCCTTGTATTAACTAAATTAAAGTTGTTTAAAATGGCTAATATTATTCTAACGTTGGCTTGCGTAGTAAATGAAATGTTAGGTGCCATCACGGTCCCGAAGGTGGAAATTTCGGGTCGTGACAACACGTGCATACGACCACATCTTTTGAACGTTTTCAAATGCATACATGACTAATAATGTTTTATCTACTTAAGAATGTGAAAATTAGCTTGTGTGAGAGTGTTAGAACATAATTATGAACTACATGATTCTTGATTGGTTCGAATAATTCTTATGTTGTTTCTATGAATTATGACCACCACGTGAAAATATATTTTATATAGGCCGCCAAATGAATAATGGCTTTACTGGCAACCTATTCGAATTTTAGTGTCTACATAGTCAATACTGGGTGGCGACTAAACTTGTTACTAAATGGAAACAATTACGCGGCAAAAAATACAAATAAATTTTAGGTAGATCTCCAATGAGCAATTTCTTTAACCGCTATGTATTCGACTTTTGAGGAGACTATAGTTGCTGCAAAATGTCAGAAATTATATGACTAAGCTCGGCATAAAGTTAATGCTATTGTGGCCAAGAGAATTGCTTCTGAAAGGAAAAACTCAGTTGTAGCGACTGTAGTCAAAATTATCGCCACTAAAAGGCGGCATAGTAGGTATCCACTATAAGGGGCGGCCAATCATGCCAACTTTTGAAAGCGGCAGTGTTTACATTTAGGGTGTGTTTGGTACGAAGAAAAATATTTTTCGAAAAAATATATTTTAATTTTTCCATATTTGGTTGGCTTAAATTTTTTGAAAAATATTTTCCTCAGTAACTCATTTTCCTCCATTTTTTCTCTCTCAAGAACTTGCTTCTACTAATTCATATATTAAGCAATTCTAAATATATAATCTGAACCTCAAATCTAGAAGTTTTTTCCAAATTTTCAACACAACACGAAGTTCTTTCTTCTGTTATTAATATTCAATAATCAGCCTATGAATTATCTTTCTAATCATAATTCGCGAGAAGCTTCTTCTTTTTAGTAGAATTTAATTAGCTGTGAGTCCCGCATAAGATTTATTGATTTTCTTGGTAGGATTTAGGTGGGATTGTTCCCCATTTTACCCCACATGTATGCAAATATTGCCCATTTATGTCAAATATTTCAGTACGCTAACGCTTAATTATTTGAAGTATTAGAAAATTATGAAATCTATATCTAAGCAATCATGATAATTAAAAATTAGGTAATTTAATCTTCATAATCCAAAACCGTTAATTTAATCTACTTGATATGCTATCACGTCAGCGTATAGGATCTCGATGCACAAAAAAAAAAAAAAAACAGCCCAATGCACAAAGCATCATGCGTTCACACAGGGTCCGGGGAAGGACTGCACCCAAGGGGGTATAATGTAGGCAGTCTACCTTGATGCAAGCATCATTCCACAGCTTGAACAAGTGAAATATAGGTCACACAGAGACAACTTTACCGTTGCTCCAAGGTTCTCCTTCTCAGTATATAGCATTATAGTGTATTAATTACACACCCAATTATCCATACCCAAGATCAACCGTAGTCAAACTATTAACCAATAAATATTGCACAAGTGTACATTTACATAAAATAATAATATGAGAGGACTCTTAATAAATCTATAAGTAAATAAACTATTGTTACGTGGAATCATTCTATTTTTTAATTAAACAAAATTAGCTCCTTCATTGGGTATAAATGCTACCTTTTTTGCTCTCTTAGCACACAAAGCAATTTTCTAAAAATCTCAATTTATACCTGCATAGAAGAATGGCTTCATTCCAAAAGCAATTAGCTGTGTTCATGCTCCTCTTCTGGGTCGCTACAGTTGGTGAGTAATTATTAGTAATAACTCCCTTCACTAGCTCTTTCATAAAATTGAAAACAATAACCATACGTTAAATATGAGTGCAAGTGCATGCACGTTTACATTACACACTACTACGATCACGCGTTTTTCTGATGAACGTTCTCGTCAAAATCTATCGAAAATTTGAGATTTTCGTCAGAATGCCGTCGAAAACAGTTTTCGATGAGCAGAGATGCGACCAAGATTTGAACTTAATGGTTTTAAGTTATAATATAGTGACACTAGATGTTAGTAACTGGATTCTAAATTCAATTGTTATACATATTTAGCGAATTTCTTAAAACAAAGAGTTTGGACTAATTCTACTAGAATATTCCGTTGAACCCATAGCTAACCCTCTAGCTCCGACCCTGCAAATGAGCACATTCCCAATGGAAGTCCCTTAGAAAAACACGTGATCTAGTAGTGACATATGATAGTGTTATTTAATTTTTTTTAATGATGTTATTTATACAGGCAAATTTTCAGGGTCACCAAAGATGCTGGTTATGGCTGTACGTGATTTACCTTTGGAGGTAGCTGCCATGGAACAAGCTTTGTTTCTAAATTCACTAATCACTTGCCAGAGAGCATGTAAAACAAACAACGATTGCTCAGACGGTATTGTTTGCAGGACATGCCATTATTTTCCAGAGGAGAATGAGAGAATTTGTCTCGCTCGTTAAATGGATATTTTCGAATGTCGTGTGTATGTCATTTAATAATAAAGCAATTTTGCAATTGCTTAAGCTGTATGTTGCACAAATTGCACCGTCAAATGTTTGTACTGTAAACATGTCTTAAGTATCGTATGTTGTTGTGTCGTCTTTAATTTGTTTTCATGTTATATATGTATTATGGTCAGTGTATGTGTTCCACGTTATGTATTATCAATGTATGGT
>NC_031999.1:45289465-45290319 GCF_001879085.1 Nicotiana attenuata
TGTTACTTCCCTAAACTACGGGTGACGCATTTATAGTGACCCAAATCTAAATCTCAACGATGTTAAAATATGTCAAAAGCCACGGGTGCATTTATGTGACATGGATCGAGATGTATTTTGATAACGTTGCAATCCTCTTTAATTAATAATATAAAAGCGGTTAAAAGTTGCACATAGGTTAATAATTGTTTAAAATCAAATAATCAAGCCGAATATAACAGTTGAGCGACCGTGCTAGAACCATGGAACCCGGGAATGCCTAACACCTTCTCCCGGGTTAACAGAATTCCTTACTCGGATTTCTGGTTCGCGGACTGTTAACAGAGTCAACCTTTTCCTCGATTCGGGATTCAAACCGGTGACTTGGGACACCATAAATCTCCCAAGTGGCGACTCTGAATCTCTTAATAAACGAATCCCGTTTCGATTGTCCTTTAATTGGAAAAAACTCCCTTTATTATACCCCTTCTGGGGTGTAGTTAATTAGTAGAATTTAATTAGCTGTGAGTCCCGCATAAGAGTTATTGATTTTCTTGGTAGGGAATTATTGATTTTCTTGGTAGGATTTAGGTGGGATTGTTCCCCATTTTACCCCACATGTATGCAAATATTGCCCATTTATGTCAAATATTTCAGTACGCTAACGCTTAATTATTTGAAGTATTAGAAAATTATGAAATCTATATCTAAGCAATCATGATAATTAAAAATTAGGTAATTTAATCTTCATAATCCAAAACCGTTAATTTAATCTACTTGATATGCTATCACGTCAGCGTATAGGATCTCGATGCACAAAAAAAAAAAAAAAAAAACCAGCCAACTGCACAAAGACATCATGCGTTCTACACAGG